>NW_015505682.1:1211732-1264679 GCF_001515645.1 Sinocyclocheilus grahami
GGCTTGTCGTTTATATTGCTATAGCTTCTTATATTTTTAATTCTTGTTCTTTTCTAAATACTGTTAATTGAAAGGATTTGTTGAGGAGTGAGGGGAACTAAAATAGCCTAGCTATGTTTACAGTGTTTATTATAATGTTTGTAAACATTTTGCGTCGGCATTAGGCCTATTTCTGAATGAAACAATAAAATGCGACTTATACGCGACTTATGTTTTTTTCTCCCTAAAAAAACTTTTTTTTTTATACGCATATACATGATTTTTTATAAGTCATTATAAATGACTTTTTAAACTGTTTAACTGATTGTATTAATCGGTCAAAATTCTTACGGTCGGTTAAACGGTTAAAATGAACATCCCTAATATATTATATACATGAAAATGAAATTATTCAAGATGCTAATAAACACAATAGTATATAAATAATACGGTTACTAATCAGAATTTTTTTTTTTTATCAATATTACATGGGACATAAAGAAAAATCCACATACAGGAATTAAACCAGTAATGCTGAACCAAAAGTTAATTTACTTAGAAAAATAGCATCACGTCTAAAAGACGACCTTAGAGCTTAAAAAAAATATATATATATAGCATTGAACAATTAAAATGAACACCAAAAAATAGCTAAATTGATAATAAATTGAGAGTAAAAAAGAGAGTGAAAAAGCTTCACACTCATCAGTTGTCATAAGCTGGTGTTTCCAGCAGGGCAGAATTTAATTTGGCTCATTAACTGGCTGTAAAACCCCCAAAAATGAACCTTTAAAGCAGAAAAAAGTCAAAAACATGTTACTTGGAAGTCTAAATTGGACACACCAGCAAAATGTAACATAAACAGACCCAGAGTCTTCATCCAATACGACTACAGAACTAAAAAATGAGTGAGCAGCTCAGATCATTTAATGAGAAATGTTTGAGTTCATATTGAGACTCTGAGCACAGTTTGAGACCCTGTTGAGAGCCAATTATCTGACAGTCTTCTGCTGTGAAAGCGCTGACAGCTTCATTGCTACAAGACTTACATCTGCTGATAACACTGTCACTCGTGTGATAGAAGCGCAGGCCGTGTTGCCATGGTGACACAATCCCTTCTATACTGAGCATGCTGCTGTACCTCCATAAGGAGTCAAACGATGGATGCAATGCAATTTCCTTTTGAAAAATGGCCAATAATGGTATAAGCTTTTGTGGTTCATTACATAAAGCCCTATTATTCTTATTATACAGTATATACACTATTATTATTATTTACACAAACAAAATCACTGAATCCAGTCACAAAAATGGAATTTACTGTTTAACACGGAATGAAAAAAAATTGTAATCAATAAATTGAAATGTACACTTAATCTTCAGACAGAGGTCTTCACTACAACCCGCCAAAAGAAAAGTTTGGTTTAACATATAATTCGGTTTAACTAATAGCAATAATACAGTTTATTAAACACAAGTTTTAGTCCATGCTTCAATTTAACTCGTAAACCTCTGTTAGGGTTCAAAAATGTCTCTGTTAGTTCACATTTCATTTGATAACATTTTAAAAGATTAAATTATCATCTAAGTTTTATGATGTGAGTTTTTATTGATGTAGTTCATTTGATTATCAGCCATTTTTATCATAGATTTTTATTAAGTCATAAAACACAGAATCCAGAACACTCAAAACAGACAATCAAGAATTTCAGAAAAGTCCCTATTATTGTTAAAAATTTAACAAATTACTAAATTGTTAAAAGTTTCATGATTCCTTTTTGATTATTAAAATTTAACGAAACCATTAAAAGTGGAATCAAGGAAAATTAAAAAATGAAATGTCATTGTTAAAAGTGCGATGAATTATTACATTGTTAAAGCTTTATGAATTCAATTGATTAAACATCCTTTTTGATTATTAAAATTTAATTAAACCATAAAAAAAATGTTTTGTACGGTTTAATAGAAAACAAAAATCGGGGAAAAGATTCACGCTATGCGTTCCAAAGTCCCACCAATTCACGCAATTCACACTTGGTCAGATTAGAAATAGTTATTTGCTGTGTAAATGTTAATGAAGTCAAAGATGTGTTGTGAATAAGCATGTCACACAGTACATTAAACTATTTCAAAAGGGCAAGAAAAAGGCCCGCTGTAATGCTTTACCTTTATAACCCTGTTCTGCCTCCCGGAGGTCAATCTTGGTGATGGGTTTGAAATCCACGTCCCACAGCCTCACACATCCGTCCCGCCCACCGGTGGCGAAGCCTTCTTCACATGAATGCATGCTGAAGATCCCTGCCTGCAGAACAACGAGAGTTTACAAACGCATGTGCAACAGGTCACACGTCACCACATGCTATATTCACTAATGTCACAGATGCATGACACAGATGGCCAATGCATTGAATGTCTGATCATAAATTGTAACTTCAGTTAATGTCCTTTAATGGAGATGCTATAGCGCACAGCTGATGTGTATGTGGTGGGAGTGATGGTGTAGGAAGTGTGATGAGCTTCACTCACTCCATGCGCCGCCTGTATCGTTCTCGTCAGGTTGAGCCCCTTCCACACGTAAATGTCTCCATTTAGAGCTCCAGAATACGTCACTTCATCTTTCGCCGTCGCCAAGCAGAGGATGGTTTGCAGGTCCCCCGTCTTTCCAAAGATCCCTCGTTTTGGTGTCAATGCATTTCCACATAATGTCCAAAACTATGAGACAAAAGAGAAAATCACCTTCATATTTAATTCATTTCAGTTTGTTGCTCATGCAAATTAGCTTTAAATCTTAAAATATTGTGCATGCATAACTTCGTTTTTAGAGCTTGACATCTGTGCATTCACTTTTACTAAATGAAAAGTCATACAGGTTGACTAAATCAGACAGAATTAGATTTTTGGCTTTAAATTATATTCTTCTGTCTCAGTTGTTCAGTATGTTAATGCATTTCTTGAAGTCTGTGAAAAAGCATTGCATTTGCTGTAAAGATGAAAACAAGAAAGGAAAGGAGGAATAAATTACGGCATGTTTTCCAGTGATGCCTCATTTATTTGTTTCCGAGAGCGGGTTCGAGTGAACTTTGTCTCAGGGGTTTGACTCACTTTAATGTGCTTGACTCCGCAGCTCACCAGTCTGTGCGGCACAAACGGGTCCCAGGAAATATCAAAGATCTGAAACGCAGCACAAAAAGGTGAAATAAACATGTCAACTCTTCCACAACATCTTCCATAACTTTCATTACGCCAAAACCGATTACACTGAATTAAGCAGAAGTCTCTAAAATGATACACAATGCAAAATATAATGGAAATTATAATGCAAATACCTGAATCATATTTGCTGAATAAAATCCAATACTTGTTTCTTGAGGTGCTGATTTTAAAAATAGTGGCGGTTTTGCTCAAACACGACACACTTTCTCATAAAATATGATGCATTTCATAGCATTTTTGCTTTCAACAAACATTAGTAAGGTGAAGAATTCTCGTATTATCTCTTAATCAGCAGAAAAACACCACAAAGCTATGATTCTTATCTGAATCTGAGCCACATCCCAATGATTTGCTCAATTCTCAGCCAGACTGATTCTGAAGACATTGAATGTCTTGAAGATATTAATTGAATGATTCTGATGACATTATTTTATGCATGATCCTGATTTTTGCAGACTGTAATTTAAATGATCAATTTAGAATTTTTTTGGTCATTAAAACCAAAACTTTAGACATTTTACTGCTTTTGTTATTTTGATAAATGCATTAAAGCAGATACATACATATATACTTTTTAAAAAGTAGGAAAAAACGGTTGGAAAGATTTTATTGTTATTTTTGAACTCGGCATCATCAAATTAGGCAAATCAGCTGTTATATTTAGCATAATTGGGATACTAGTATTTTTTATTAATATTTTGAATAAGTAATATTTTTATATTTTCCACTTTCATTTGAATATTAGTTCAAGTTTGTAGTGACTTTGTAGCGTGTTTTGTCATTTTTATAAGTTTTTTTCATATCTCTATATGGTTTTTATTGATTTTATTTAGGTTTTAGTTATATTATTACATAACTTGAAATAAAATAAGTTTTTCTTCAGATATTTTTGGCAAATTATTTATTTTTTCAAGATCCAGGGCTGTGTAATTATAGTCATGCTTGCTAATTAGCTAAAAATTCAGCAATTTATAACAAGAACAATGCATTAAGCATCTTAATCAACATAATTTTTCTTCTTTCCATAATTCTTCATTTTAAACTATCCATTTATCTTTCAAACAATGTGATTTCTTCATTATTTGCATGCATTATCTGCAAATAAACAATTAATAAAGCCTTCTTGTTGCTCAAACAGTAGATCATGCTGCTAGCAACGGGTTCGATTTCCAGGGAATGCATGAAGTGATCAATCATATACCTTGAATGCAATGTACGTTGCTTCAGATAAAAGCTTCTGTCAAATGCATGAATATAAAATGCAAACGATATAAACTCTAAATTGCTTTATATTCAATCGGCACTCCCGGCAGTGAAGCTGTTGAGCTGGAACAGCAGAGAGAAGACAGCAGGATTTTAATGGCACCTTAGGGAGTCTTCTGGTGTCTGTGGTTCTTCACTAAGCTGCTCTGTCATCTCTGCTGAGGCTTCAGACTCCCTTCACACTGAGCGTGTGTGTGTGTGAAACACTCTGTCTGTCAGTTCGTGCATTGAAATGCTCCTTTGTACTGTAGCACAACACAATAACTTATTCATAACGCTCTTAACGGTTATTCATTCACATCACTGAGGTGTAGCATCTGTTGCTATGGAAACAGTCCTACCATGTGTCGACTGGATGGGCACTTTCTGTGCTTTTCACTTCATGCACTAAAGTCACAAACTTTCTGGCCTAATGAATGAAATGGTGACTGTGCGGTTTTGATGTAATTAACTGTCGGTAATGAGGAACAGTCAGTTCTGTTCTTACCCTGTCAGAATGTCCCGTGGCGGTGGCTAAGACACGCCCCTTTTTCCAGTCCCACACGCACACCGTGTTTTTGGCATCAAGTCCCACGGACGCTAAACGCTGAATGTTCAAAAACACGAGACAGGACAAAATAAGCCGTTAGATGAGAGCATTTGCAAACAGATGAAGGTAATCTGATTTTAATAACAATACTACTCAGGGTTAATATAGTTACCTAAAAATAAGATTGAAACTAAAATTAAAACTATTTTGTTACTTGAAATCAAATAAACTAAGCTAAAAAAGGTTTGATAGAAGTGGCTGGAAGACCTGCCAAGAGAGCATTGCAATAGTCCAGGCTGGATAGAACAAGAAACAAGTATTATCATAAATAGTGGTCAAATATTGAAGCTATCTAATCTCAAGGTCAATTCAGAATATTTATTGTAAAATTGGTTTTGTAACAGTTGCCAAAAATGATATATATATTGCTGTGATTTGTGATATAATTTAAAGGGAAAAAATTTCAAATTTCAAAACGTCCCCCCCTCTGGTTTGTTCACAAATCACACCCTGTATATATATATATATATATATATATATATATATTACTTGATAAAAATATATTTTTTTAAATGTATGTAGTCAGGGACAGAGAACAAGCTTGTTTCTAACAATAATAATATTGTAACTAAGCAGAATCATGAATATTTCTATCTTATTTTGTTAACCATTTATCATATAACTTAGATGTAATAATAAAAAAGTACCATTTTAACTGTAGTTTGTTGAAAGTATAGTGAGAGTATCGTATCATGAGATCAATATTGTGCATCAAGCCATATATTGTTACACCCCGAAATATGACAAAAATATGTTCATATTAATACGTTTATTGCATATGTATTAGAGAATGCAGCCAATCAGAATGAAGTATTTCAGAGAGCCGTGCAGGAAGTCATGTGACTCACCTGGCCATCGGCGTCGAAAGCCAGACAGGCCACACCGTGCGTGTGAACGTCTCTGAGGATGGACACGGTGGTCAGCGCGTACGAGTCCCACACGCAGATATACGGATCCTTCCCAACCTGACCTGTGGCCACCTGGATCTTATCCGGATGCAGCGCTAGACTGAGAACAGAAGAGACACGCGCCGTGAGATACACTGACAGAAAGACAGACAGAAAAGAGAAGAAAAGCAAAGCAAAGAAAATAAAAGAGAAGAAAAAAAGATAACTGAAATATTGAAAGACATTAAAGAGCTTAATTTGAGTTACTTGTCAGCAAATTAAAATATCTTATATAAAAACCATTCTATACTAATATATCATAAATATATAAAAACATTTCAGTCTGGCTTCCGTCTACTACATAGTACTGAACCTGCCCTTGTAAAGGTAGTGAACGATTTATTACTTTCTTGCGACACTGGCTCACTATTTTTATTTCTGCTACTTGACCTCAGCTCTGCCTTCGATACGATCTCTCATGATTTGCTTATTTCTAGCCTCTCGGATGTGGGTATATCTGGTACTGCTCTTTCCTGGATCTCTTAATACCTCCTTGATAGACAATTCTACATCTCTGTTCAGGATTTCAGATCTCCTACTGCCCCCTGAAACAAGGCGTCCCCCAGGGTTCCGTTCTTGGGCCTTTGCCGTTTATCATTTATATTTTACCATTGGGTCTGATTCTACAGCATCATGGCTTTAGCTATAATTTTTATTCTGATGACATTCAAGTTTACACATCTTGCAGGCCTTCTCTATCCACCCAAATTGACCAAATTTCTATTTGCATGCAGGAAATAAAAGTATGGCTCAACTCTATTTTTCTAAAACTTAATATGGATAAAACTGAGATCATCATTATTGGAACCCCGTCACTCACTACCAAAGTTCCCCCTGACTTTACCTGCAATATCACTGGTACTCTCATCACACCATCTTGTATCATCAAAAATCTTGGTGTTATGTTTGACTCCTCTCTTTCTTGTCAGTCTCATATTAACTCTCTCTCACTAAATCAGCATTCTTTCATTTACAACGAATAGTCCGGCTCAGTCTTTTCATTATTGTCAAATGTGCAGAAACTCTCATCCATGCTTTTGTTTCATCACGTCTCAATTAGTGGTCGACCGATATATCGACAAGGCCGATATATCGTCCGATATTTGAAAAATGGCAATAATGCCAATATCGGCCGATAAGTTTTTCTGTTTGGCCAATGTGTTCGAGGCGGGACTTTTATTTTGACGGCACACAGGGCTCACATTCTCCCTCTTGTTCGCTGTCGTCATTCAGTTCCGTCTAATATGGATAGAAGTCTATCTAATAATCAAATAAAACTGTTAAACAAAGGAAATAAAAAGTATACAAAAAAGTATTATAACGATTGCTTTAATATTATTAGTAATAGAAAGGCAAACATTATAATACTTTCTCATTTGCCGTCAGCATTCAGCAAATACGCATTTATATCATTTAAACAAATCTTTGAATGACTAATGAACATTTAATTTCACAAACCTTGCAAACTTAGTCGAATCTAGATGAGATCTTGTGAAGTGTGCATGTGTATCCTGCATGATCGGTGTCAAATTGAATGCTGACAGGAGGAGAGTTCAGCTTCACTGGAGATACACGATCGACAAACTTTAAACTAAGTTAGTGATTTCAAATTATGCTGCGCTTTATGCATTTGCCCACTGTCATATTCATGTCATTTTCATTGCGTGCTGTATGTAAAATGAGTGTTACCTTGGCTTTATTTGAAGAAGCCAAGGTAATACGGTCCCAGAATACGGAGTGCCTTGTTGGTTACAGTGTTTACTTCCTTTTTAATTAGATTTTTATTAAATATTTATTTATTTGTGAAAAATGCTTTGTCTTCTAAAGTATAAGTATGTTTATTTTACACAATTATTTTTAATCCATTTTCAAATGATTTCAAATTTCTTAAATATAAATTAAATTAAATTATATCGGCTTTATATCGGCCTCCCTGCTTTCCAAGATATCGGTCGACCACTAGTCATGATGAGTGAATATTTTCAAAAAATACCACACTAAATAGTGACTAAACACGACCCCTTTTAATACATGTTAACCAGGAGTCACTCTCATTTATAATCGCGGCATCGTCTGATAAAATCAACATGCATCTACACTAAAGAGCGGCTATGCGGTTGTTTTGAATATATTACTTTTTTGTCTCATGCAGCGCACTGCCTGCGTCTGAGTAACTAACTAAAAAAAACAACAAACAAAAAAAGTGCATGTGATATTAACAGACGAACTATAGCTCATATTTATAATTCCAAACAATCAGTAAGCGACAGGTGCCAGGAAACGCTGTTTTGTACAAATTTTTTTATCCAAAAAAGGTTTATCCAAAAAAGTCACTAGGTTTGTCAGTATGAATATTCTATGGAAAAAAGCCGCTAAAAGGGTCTGAAAGTTGCTAAATCTAGTGCTAAAGTTGCGCTCGTGTGTGTGTGAGATGCGGGAGCTGATGGCAGGGGGCAGTGGATATTTGTGGCGGTCAATGTGGATATTGTGGATGAGTTTCTGTGTCATCACGTTCTATTAGTTCTACAGCTTCAGTTTCTGAACTTTCACGCTTAGTAACACATACAGCTGTTCCCTCACCACAGTGCGACAGTGAAAAGGGAGCCCTTTCAAACAGTGTCGCGTTCCGAAGGTTGTTTAAGCGACATACATCGGTATTGCGGTATTTTAAAAATTCATATCATAACAAAAATAAACACTGGTATTCGGTATGAACCGGTATACCGCCCAGCACTATGCAGAACCACTGTATTTTAATCACGATCCAAACAAACATGCTACCTATAGTTTGAGCAGTTTGAGTTTTTATTGTAAATTAGATTGTGTAATTTCAAAATTTAAAGCAAAAACACAATAGTCTGACCTTAACTTTGTGAAATTATGCTACGTAAAACATATCTGCATGAAACAGAAACCGCAAGCAGGTTGAATAAGAGCGCAAATTCATTCTTTGCCAGCAGGTGGCGCTTATGGAACAGCTGCAATAAAGAGTTTCCTTGGTTAGTGCTGTAAACAAAGCAGCTCTTTTTTTTTAACTACATTAATATGCATTATATAGAGGAAAGATGAAAAGAAAATACTAAATCTAAACTTTTCTGAAGCCCAATTCAGTTTTTAGGAATTTCTTCCAATATTTCATATGTAAATATATGTATATATGACCATGGGTTGAAACCGTTAATTAAATCGGTTCCATTCAACTTTGGTCAGGGGGAGACAAAATGGCGACAATAAACACAGAAACAACTTGCCCTTTCTCAGTCTCTCATCTGTCCACACATGCTCCAAATTCTTGGGGCATTTATTGTTTGAAGCCAGACACTCACAAAAACAAACAATGAATGCGAGCAAGCAGAATCCCGGCTGTGACGCTGCACAGCGAGCATCTGCATCTGAGCTTTTAACGCCACAGAAACACTGACATGCTAACGCAGACCCCCGCCCTCACCACTCTGCTGCTTTCAGCATTTCTGGCCTAAATGCGAGAAGGTAAGAGCTTTTAAGGTAGTGCTTTGTTGTGTTCATCTAGGGTGCATTATAGTGCTTCAGGTTGACATCCTACGTCTTCTCGCTGTCCTCTTGTGTCTGGACCCTGTTTCTTGTGGCTCTCCTTGAGGCTTGGAGGACGGTGGCTCATATGTAATGGCTGCCGTTCAGCAATGAGCCCAGATGGCAAGCGGTCTGCCCAGCCCTGCCCTTACCGAGTTGCCCAGCACAATGCCAGCTGCTGTGTGCACCTACATAAACGGACGCAGACGGGGCTGCAGGGTGCGATCCTCGGCACAAACTCAAGGGGACCCAGAGCCTTGCCATACACACTGCTGAACTATTTAGTGCTGAACAGTGTTGTTATTGTTAACTTAAATTTTTTTATAAAAATTTTCATTCATTGAAATAAAGCTATAATAAAATATTAGATGAAAAATGTTAAAGTTATTTAAAAGAATAGTTCACCAAAAAAATTAAATGCTGAAAATTATTCACCCTCAGGAAAAATGTTAAAGTTATTTAAAAGAATAGTTCACCAAAAAAATTAAATGCTGAAAAGTATTCACCCTCAGGCCATCCAAGATGTAGCGGAGTTTGTTTCTTCATTGGAAAAGATTTGGAGAAATTTAACATCAATTTGACATCACTTGCTCACCAATGGATCCTCTGCAGTGAATGGGTACCATCAAAATTAAAGTTCAAACAGTTGATAAAAACATCACAATAATCCACAAGTAAATCACATGACTATAGTTCATCAATTAACATCTTGTGAAGCAAAATGCAGTGTGCTTGTAAGAAACACATTTTTCATTAAGAAATTAACATCAATTAACATTAAGTCATCTATCCATAAAATTGCTTTCTCCAGTGAAAAAGTCGTCTCGTCTGAATCAGGAGAGAAATATGCTCAGATCAAACACGGTTTTCAATTGAAAACTGTTCAGAACATTTAAACAACTATGTCAGTGGATTTTGATGTTAAAGGACAACAGGGAAAAGGCATTATTAGTTTACTTGTGGATCATTTTGATTGTCTTTATCAGCTGTTTGGACTCTTATTCTGACGGCACCCATTCAGTGCAGAGAGTCCATTGGGGGCACAAGCTAATTTTTCCAAATCTGTTTAGATCTAGAAACAAAATCATCTACATCTTGGATAGTCCGAGGGTCAGTAAATTCAACAAATTTTCTTTTTTAGGTGAACGATTATTTATTTATTTAATTATTTAATTGCTAAAAAATAAATAAAACTAAATTGAAATATTTTTTAAAAATAACAAAAGCACAAATTTATTTGAAAATAAAAAAGCGAATTTAAAATATTATTAAATACTATAATAGTATAGAAATTCTACTAAAATAACACTGTTGCTACAAAACACAACCGCCGTATCTTGTTATAAAATGTACAGAAGTTTTGAAAGGAATGTTCATAAATGCCTGTGATAATGTTAGAAATGGTTATTGCAGTCATCTGACGCTCAGTCATGGTGTTCAATGTTTAACAGGGTCCCTCAATTGATTGTTACAGATCTGAAAACTCTCTCATGCACATATTAGTGATATTACAAGCAGCCACAACAAAGTGTCAGCCATAACTAGACACAAATGTGAACAAAATATAGAAAGTTCTAAACAACTGAAATGTATTTACAGTTCAGTTTAAAGGAATAATAATAATTCTGTCATCAATTAATTAGGTTCCAAACCCATTTGATTTACTTTCTTCAGTGGATCACAAAAATGAGACATTTTGAATATTGTTCCTGCCACACTTTTCCATGCAATTACAATGAATGAAGACCAAAACATTCAAGCTTCAAAAAGGAATCAATAAGCGACGTCTAAATATAAAGCTTTCTGTCAGAAAGAGACCAGAAATTACTCCAGTGTTCATTGACAATCTTCATCTTTACCTCCAGGATACTTTTTGAAGCTTCAGACTGCAGTCCTTGTTCATCATAATTGCTTGGGGAAAAAACATGAAAAGCATCATTTTTGTGTTGCAGGGAAGAAACAAAGGATAAGTATACAATGATCATTTTAATTTCTGGGTGAACAATTTCTTTTATTCTTTTTACTTTGTTTAATATTACTTCATGCAACAGGGAGACAAATGGCCTCTTTTAAGCCAACAAGCTTTTTCCTTCTGATTGCTAAATTCATCTGTGGGTAGGGTAATTATAAATCTCTGCAGATTATTCACAGACAGTTTGCCCTGGTGGTGGTGGTGGAGGAGAAAGAGGAAGGACAGGGAGGGAGAAGAAGAGCTGCAGAGCGAGTTGTTTGACCCGGTTTCTATAGCGCTGAGCCGTAAGGCAACGTGGCAGAGCCCCCCGGCTCAGACAGAAAGCACCCAGCCTTCAGCGAGCCAAGCGAGACTGAAGCATATGCACACGCAAACACGCCAGACCACTTCAAAAAGCAGCGCTACCATTAAACTTCAGATGGAACGAGATTAAAAAACACAACACTACATTAGTTCTCTTAATCGTGGTTAAAGTATAGTCTAACACACAGTACTGTGAAGAACAGTGGGAATGGTGGGCGTCACTAGCATAACATATGGACGTTCTCGCAGGGTAATTTAATGCAAAAAAAAGATCCGCAAAGTAGGCTACAGTTTAAGGCAGGGGTGTTATATTTGTGCTACATTTATTTCATCAAAAATAAAGCAAAAATATTAAAGAACTATTGCAATTTAACTTTTTTAATTAGCATTAGGCCTGTCCCGATATATTGCACCAGAAATAATTGCGATAAGCGATATTATTGTCATTTTAAAGACAATTTTATGCCACTGAATATATAATCATAATGTAACAGCATAATAATGCAAGAAGGCCTACACACTTCCAAACAACAAAAAAAACTTTAGATTTTTAAGAACATTTAGATCATGGAAATTAAATATCAAAATATTAGATACCTTAAAAAACTTGAATAAACAGTAAATAAACATTTTCTAACATAAAGTGCAATGTAACAAGTAGAAACTTGAACTTGAAAAGAACTTGTATTGAGATTTTTCCATCTGATTTTTCCTTGACCTTCTTTTCTCTGTAAATTAAGGGTGCACACTATTGCTGAAAAACACAATCACTACTTAGCAGTCAGATGTCTGTATGCACAAAGGCACAGATCCCTAAACAAGGCCATATCTGCAGATGAAAACTTTTTTGTAGCACTTCTAGCACCTCATGACTACACGTTATGTACGAGAATCTGCAAAAGACACAGGCGCAAGTTAGGCTTGCCGCGATAGACGGTGCAGACGGTGATACGATATGTTAAGTCGCAACACCGGTTACGTCACTTGCCCACCGCGGCACCGACCCCCACAGTCGTTTAGATTTTTTTATAGTAATAAAAATCATTTAGTTCAGTAAAAGAACAGACACTACAATTAAAAACTGAACGCGGCTGCTCGATGCAGCGTGCCGAACGAGTCGCATCATTATTGACATGTCAAAGTCTAGACCCTGCATATAAGACGAATGCGTTTTTTCAGTTGTATTTCCAAGAAAAAAACATTGTCTTATACTCGGGCCAATACGGTATTTTTATTTGTTTTGTTAATAAAAGTTCTGTTTTATATATAGGCTAAAGTGAGTTTGACATTGTATTTTGTTGTTGCATTCAAGCAATTGACGCTGAACTGCCGCTAAAATTGCCACGCCGCTTTTACAAGTTATTTAAAAGCAAAGGAAAGTGAGGAAAAGAGGGAAAATTCAAACGAACTAAAAACGAACAATTGCTTTACGCCGAATTGCCACTATTTGAAAGTGAAAGTAAAATGTGCACGCCGCTTGTACAAGCTATTTAAAAGTGAAGGAAAGCGAGGAAAAGAGTCAACAGCAACGCCCCCGCCCCCACGGTTTGGTCAGGGGGAGACAAAATGGCGACAATAAACACAGAAACAACTTGCCCTTTCTCGGTCCCTCATCTGTCCCTCATCTGTCCACACGTGCTCCAAATACTTGGGGCATTTATTATATATTATTTATATATATACTTGGGGTATTACCGGTGTTGTCACACGTCGATTAACCGGTGGGAAAATTTCCTCACCATCACAACCCTAGCGCAAGTGGAATGGGCTATATTTTGTGTCACCAAAAATGATTGAGATCATGTACATATATTGCACGTTAAGTCGATATATTGATTACTGCGACAGGCCTAATTATTTCAAATGAACCTATTTGCCTATAAATTAACGCATATTTATTAATAAATATATTAAATAACACATTATATTTAATTATATAAAATGTAATTCATTATTGTGATGCAAAGCTGAATTTTCTGCAGCCATTTAAAAATGAATTCAGCAGTCATTACTCATTCTTTAGTGTCACATGATCATTCAGAAATAATTTTAATATGCTGATTTGGTGCTCAAAAACATTTATCATTCTCAATGTTGAAAACAGTAAATATTTATACAGTTTTTCTGAATTATTTGATGAATAGAAAGTTAAAAAGAACAGCATTTTTTTAAATGCAACAAATATCAATTTAAAGGGGTCATATGATGTAATTTAAATTTCTCCTTTCTCTTTGGAGTGTTACAAGCTCTTGGTGCATAAAGAAGATCTGTAAAGTTGCAAAGTCTAAAGTCTCAAATCCAAAGAGATATTCTTTATAAAAGTTAAGAGTCAGCCGATGTGTGCAGCACATTTTTATGGAGGACCGTTTCCTGATCCTGGGAGAGTAGACTACAATGCCGGCTGTTCAGACCGACGGACTGTAAGTACGTTTTTTATATATAAAGCGTTTTTATATTTTTTATATTTAAAGCAAGTTTTTTGGGCAGTGTAGGGCTTGTTATTTATCATTTCTCCGATCACAAATGCAGACATGGTTTTATGTATACGCGGCGCGATGCAACGCAACGCGTAAAAAGACAGTATAAGTCATTATAATCAATTATTATGTCCCCACTGGATGCAACGAATGCCTCGTTTATAATGGGTTTTCATGTTTTTGAATCATTGCTCCGGCCTGACAGGGCATCATCACAATATGGTAGGGGCTTAACATTTCCGTCACACTCTTGAGGTATTCGGCCAATCATAATGCACTGGACAGCTGGCCAATCACAGCACACCTTGCTTTTCAGACGGATGAGCTTTGTCAAAATCGATGCGTTTCAGAAAGGCGGAGCATAGAGGAGAAACAATAATGTACAGTATGTGGAAAATAATGTGTTTTTTTTATCTTAAACCGCATAAACACATTTCATTACACCAAATACACAAAATAATGTTCTTTTTAGCAACATCATATGACCCCTTTAATGTGTCTTTGGTTTTTTAAATTAAAGTTAAAAGGTAGTGTATCATTATCATCCACATTACCAAGTGACAGCTGAATTGTGCAAAAATACAGTATCAGACATACAGATTTTTCAAAAATAAAATATATGGATGGAGATGCACAATATATCAATACCGTATCAAATATAGGTCATTTTTTTAAATCATATAAGTTGACATTCAATATTTAATTTTGCATTCTCATTTCCCCTCCTTTTACACTTAGCATATAAAATTATTTGATTATTAGAATCCACAACCCATTTCTGGATTTCAACCCACCACAAAAACACCATCTAGCTGTTTTTATTGATACAATTGTAGATGTTTTAAATGTAACCTAGCCCGCTAGCACTTTATAACTGTGGCTAAGAATAAAATGGAAGTCCCCTCGGCAGCTCCAAAACTCCAGCCATGAGGGAGTGATGGAGTGAAAAACAGAAAGAGAAAAAGAGAGAATACAGGGGACATTACAGAACGAGAGCCGAGTCAGCTGCTGTCCAGTTAAACTTACAGGTCTGTTTCAAATCCAATCAGGGAAACCGTCAACATGTTTTACAGCCAGGAAACAATCAATGGAGGTGAACATGGTTCCCAAGTCTCTCAGATCCCTTCTTTTGCTTCCATAGAAGCTCACAAAAACACAAGTAAACAAACACACGCACACAAAGACACAAGTACAGACACTTGTTGGTAAGAAAAGGGCAGGCGGAAGGGGATTAGTCAACTAAGCTACTAAATCTGGCAAGCGCCCAGTACTAAATGGGTTAAAGTACACCCTCTACCTCCTAATCTCACACACACACACACACCTAAAGCTCTGCCATGCTAAAGCAGGCCTGCCTCTGCATCAAAGGGCCTTTTATAAGGCTGCTGGGGTCAGAAACATCACGGCGTAGGGGACCCACACACAAACCCACACATGCTCGCTCACTTCCTTCATCCCAGGTGTTGTGGTTTTTACTAGGCAGCTGGAACGGTTCCTCTTCCCCTCTCTTTTGTTTTCTCTCAGTCTCTGCCTAACAAAAACCTATAATCAACAACGACACAAGCTCATTTATAACTAAAATGTTCAATGTTTTTGTAATTTTAAAATGTTAAAATGTTTTAATGAGGTGATGTTTAAAAATTGATTTTCTTCATACACTGCACAAATTTTTTAAATATCTAATGTTTAGGACTTACTATACACCCTATCATTTTGAAAATCGGTATATATTTTGTTGCCATAGTAATGACTTGAGTGTCAGCATGATGCCAGAGACACTTAGAGGAGAGTAGCTATCATTATGGAAAGAGATGATGGAAAACTGGAATTTTTTTGTACTGTAACATGCTCATGACACTGAGAGGTGCTGAACTCATGAGGGGCATGAGATAACATCGTCTGTGGCATTACTGTATATCACACACTTGAGCACATGCTGTGGCAAGCATTTTTATTTTGGGGGGATTTTAGTCAGACATGCAACAAAATTGCTGCATATCTGAACAAAACCTAGGATATTTATTGTATTTTTACAGTTGCAATTCAGTGACCCTGCTATTGTGTCGACAAAGTTTTATTTGAGCATTTGACTCTCTATTGATTGTTACAGATTTGTCATATGTTTATTTAATAAATATAATAAAACAGAAAATCTATTTTAAATTGGAATAATACTTCACAATGTTCTTACTGTATTTTTGTAATTTTGATAAGAGCATAAGAGACTTGTATCAAAATATTAAAACATTTTACAGACTCCAGTCATTTTTATGATCTAACTAAAAGAATTCAATATTAAATGGCATTCACAACACATTTTACTAGTAACTCGAAGTACACTAGTGTTTAAGAGTTTGGGGTCAGTACGGTTTTTTTTTTTTAAACAAAATTAATACTTTTATCTGGACACAATAAATTGATTAAAAGTGACAGTAGAGACATTTAAAATTATATAAAAGATTTATATTTTAAATGTTTTATTTTTTTACTTTCTATTTCTATTAAAGAATCCTGGGGGGGGGGCTTCTATAGGATCATGTGACACTGAAGACTAAAGTAATGGCTGCTGAACTCGTTTTCTGCTGTTCTTACTGTATTTTTGTAATTTTGATAAGAGCATAAGAGACTTGTATCAAAATATTAAAACATTTTACAGACTCCAAAGTCATTTTTATGATCTAACTAAAAGAATTCAATATTAAATGGCATTCACAACACATTTTACTAGTAACTCGAAGTACACTAGTGTTTAAGAGTTTGGGGTCAGTACGTTTTTTTTTTTTTAAACAAAATTAATACTTTTATCTGGACACAATAAATTGATTAAAAGTGACAGTAGAGACATTTAAAATTATATAAAAGATTTATATTTTAAATGTTTTATTTTTTTACTTTCTATTTCTATTAAAGAATCCTGGGGGGGGCTTCTATAGGATCATGTGACACTGAAGACTAAAGTAATGGCTGCTGAACTCGTTTTCTGTCATCACAGGAATAAATTATATTTTAAAATAGAAAACGGTTAATTAACTTTTAATTGTGCTAAGTAAGTACTTCATATTATTAACTTTTTAATTGTATTTTAGATTGTAAAAATGTGGCCTTAGTAAGCATAAGAAACTTATGACCTATACAGAGTAAAACAAGTTTGTGTATTTTATATATATATATATATATATATACACACACACACACACACACACACACACAAATACCATCCATTATTCATTCTATTCTAACAATCAGGAATTCATAGGCTCATGTAAAGTGGACCTTCCATACCAGGAAAAGAGCCAGACCTAAATTCTTAATGACTAGGATATAAGGGCTGAATGTCAAGTCCACCCTCGAGCGCATCTTGATGTATCCCAACGGTAGCGATTAGAACAAAAACTCAGATTAACACGGAAGAGATCTGACACTTGACACTTCGTGTGTCGCACCTAGTTAGTACACAGTGTGAGGCCACTCCAGACGACAAGTCAACTGAGGCGCAAAGGCCAGTCCAGAGAGTGAGCTCAACTTCCTGTGTGTGATTCTCATCCAATGTCCGTCCTTACTCAAAACACTCTATTTGAGTGTCTGAGTGGACACTGGACTCAATCAACAGTGCACATTAGCGTGCGTGTCACAAAATAAATAGCAAGCCTAAAACGAATACTTCAGTTAATGCTTCATAAACAGTTTAATTGCTTCTGGCTGAGGTCGACAGCAAACTTCTCATAACGTCCCTTTCTCACGCCGCACAGCAGTAACATGAGGACACAGTTTTATATTGTTAGCTGCCAAGGCCGCACATTAGTAAACGGTCTGAGTGGGACAGGTAGTGCGACGGTGAGGCAAACTGAAGACTGATCGTGTCTGAAGCAGAACTGCATCTGAAGCTGATTGTGAACAGTGTGGCTGTTTTGCCACCTACAGTGGTTCAGTGTTCAAATATAAAGTTGGTCCTAGACCGGCCTAAAAGAAAAGACCATGGTGAGTCACTCCTTTCCCCCGGACCCAGGGTGACATAACAGGTGTTTTGTGGCAGACGTGAATCAACTCCGGTAGGTTTAGTCTTCCCAACAAAAGCAGCAATGACTGATAGATATAAAGGAACAAGGTGTGGCTGCATTTCTGTGTAAGAGAGAGAAAAGGGAAGGAAAGTGCACAAAAGCAGCCAGATAGTTTGTTTTGAAGGAGGAGAGAAGAAAGAGCGCTAACAAAAAGTATCAGGGTACAACTATGGTTTTAGGACATGTACCACGCTATTCTTTGAAGTAGCTTGTAGCACCATCATTCAAGTACACTATGCAAGTACTTTTTTTTTTTTTAAGAAATAGTTTTATTCGGCACGGATGCATTAAGATGATCAAACAGAGGTAGTCTGAATGGTAGTGTTTGCAAAGTCATCTTGAAATAAGTAACACTAAAAAAGGAGAATAGAAGCTAATGAGGTTTATATTTTTCAGGAAGAAAAAAAGCAAGGAGTTTTATGACAGCTGAAGACCCGTGATAGGGAGCATTTGAACACTAAACACGGCCATCAGTGTGTGCTGCAGAGAACAGAAAACATATGGAGGAAGCTCAGTTGGAGAGGCAGTTTGTGTCTCTTAAAGGCTGTTCGTTTTGAGTTACTGTCTTCCCATTTACCCTCTAGAATAGAGCTTTGTGACTTCAGGAGCCACCTGGGAACACACACACATACACACCACCTTCTGCGTCTCCCTTCCTTCCTATTACTGCGTCTCCTTATGTTCCTTTGTTTTTCTTTCTGATTACCTTACAAAAAATACCAATAAAAACTTTAATAAAACATTAATATCAATGGATAATAATATTTCTTTGATGTATAAAAAGTTCAAAAGAACAGCATTTATTTGAAATATAATTTTTGGGTAACATTATAAAAGTCTTTACTGTCACTTTTGATCAACATAATGTGTTATTCCTGAATACAAAAAAACCAAACATTTAATTTATTGTAAAGTGCCTATAGGAAGGTGTGTCATTAAAATGATCACGAAAGGATACACCTTCTTTCTTCTATGAAACACAAAAAAAAAAGACAAATGTGAAGAATGTGCATTTTCCCCAATACAATAAAAAATATATAACCTACAAAACTGACAAAAACATGCACTACAAAAATTGCCAAAAAACATAATTCATATGATAACACAGGTTCTTAACAAAACAGGTTATCATGTATCTCGTCATTGATGTCAATCCTGGCATACATTTTGCTGTGCCATATTTAAATGAGATTTAAGACATTCTGCTAAATATTAACCAAAAACACAGGTTTATAACAGCAAAGAGAGTAAAAGTGCATGTGGGTGAAGTAATACAATTGCATGTGTATTTCAATGTTGCTATTGTAAGCTAAATCTTTACCAAACATTTAATTTATTGTAAAGTGCCTATAGGAAGGTGTGTCATTAAAATGATCACAAAAGGATACACCTTCTTTCTTCTATGGAACACAAAAAAAAAAAAAGACAAATGTGAAGAATGTGCATTTTCCCCAATACAATAAAAAATATATAACCTACAAAACTGACAAAAACATGCACTACAAAAATTGCCAAAAAACATAATTCATATGATAACACAGGTTCTTAACAAAACAGGTTATCATGTATCTCGTCATTGATGTCAATCCTGGCATACATTTTGCTGTGCCATATTTAAATGAGATTTAAGACATTCTGCTAAATATTAACCAAAAACACAGGTTTATAACAGCAAAGAGAGTAAAAGTGCATGTGGGTGAAGTAATACAATTGCATGTGTATTTCAATGTTGCTATTGTAAGCTAAATCTTTTTTAAAGCTAAAATAAAATAAAATGTATTAGATGAAAAACTTAAACTGAAATTAAAGATGCTGCCTCTGCAATAAAATAAGTTAAATTACTTAAATAACTCAACTAAATAAGTACTAAACTAAAAAAAACGAACAAAACAAAGCTAAATATAAATAGTATTAAAAAAACAATTACAAAAGCACAAAATATTTACTAAAAAATTAAATGAAAACTCAAAATATAAAAATAAATGCTAATTCAAAATTAAGAAAAAATGTATAGTATATAAACAAATACTAATAGGTGCACACAATGTCAATTGTCTGATCATCAGGTCATACATATACTGTAAGATGCAACTGAAACTTGTTCTCATGCCAAGTCATGTGCAAAATGGTTTATCGCAACTCAAGTCCAGTCAGCAGTCTGTAACTGATAACAACCTCAGTGCTCGACAGGGAACAAGGCTGTTTTGACAATAGCTGCCATAGGACAGATACTATTACACTAATAGTGGCTCCTGCATTGAAGACGATGAGGTCATAAAGTTTCTTGCCAGGAGTTTCAGTGATAAAACGGGCCTTATCTCCATTTGAACTCATACTGTTGCTCTACTTTGTGTTTTCAAAGTGGGTGTGCTCAAAGACTATTCTCATTTCCACAGATCTCAGCACCGGGTGACAGTAAAGCAGTGCTTTGAGTCCATATTTCACTCAGTAAAGATACAACAGATGGCGCGAACGGATTCAAGTAATATAGGCAAAGAAAAGAATAAAGGCAAAGAAAAGGGAGCACGTCTAAATACTCCCCATAGGTCTAGTAACATTCCTGCGAGATTGAGACGTGGGAACCGGTTGAAAGGCACACCCCTACATGAGCTTGACCGTGTGTATGTTTATACTGCTGATCTGTGCAGGAATTCATAGGCTCCACGCATAGTTCAGCCCACTTTACATTCCCGTCAACGTTCAAGGCGTGTGGACAGGGGAGGAGAAGTGACGATGGCTCATCCTCATTGACTGTGGGAGAATAAAACTGTGGCCAAAGCCTCTCTCTCTCACGCAGGCTAATTTATAACCCCAACCTCGTTCATGAGAAAGAGGCTGCTCTGTTTTAGAAAACACCTATCAATCTCTCACTCAGCTCACAAAGTCCTTTGAATCGCTGTGAGACAATCTAGCCTCTCGGGGGGATTTCTTTATGCTAGCGTGACCAAAACGTGTAACTATGCCAGACTGATAAAATCAACACAGGAAGAGAAAGAGATAGACAGAAAGAGTAACAGACTAGAGCTGAGGTAATGGTCGTCTGAATGACACCAGAATCAGGACACACTAAATCACCGAGGTGCACCTAACTCTTTCATCCGCATGCTTTCGGATCTGCCCTTGCTTTTTCCTCATAATCTGAAGGTCCGGTCATCTCTCATTCCTAATTGGTCCATCTCTACCTCCCCCACGATGATACCTCCCCCTCAACTGTTCTTCAGAGAAAACAGGCCATTTCCCTCTCTCTCTCTGGCAGTGTGTATACTGTAACTCTCCTGAGATCTAGGAACACAACAGTCAACACCCCACTCTTAATTTTCACTCTTAGTAGTGAGCATCTGTGTGTGGTGTGTGTGCGTGAGTGTCAGCGAGTAGCTTTCAACTCTCCATAGACATTGTGCTGTACAGCATGAGACACAAACTCATGGTGGGATAAATAAATAAGTGGGTAAAAAACACACAAATGCCACCAGCATGTCAAATCTGCTCACAGAGACTTGAATATTTGGAGATAAATAAAAGTCGCATACTTTTTCGAACCGCATGCAATGCGATACAGCATTTTTTGTCTAACCAGCAGTGAGCGACAGGACATTTTGTCTGTGGCTCGGTTTTTAATCTTGTGGCATCCACAGCAAAATCTCACTGGAACAAAATTCCACTCCACATATGCTAAAGCAGCCTTTCATTTTGGAAAGTGGTTCATTTCCAATGGAGAGCAGTACAGGAGCTGTTGAGTTCCAATTGTTTGCATATGCAGATTTTTGGGGATTTAAGCTTCAGGCGCATTGAAATACTTGTGGCATTTAACTTTTTTGGCTAGACTGTATGTGATGTAGTCTATCAGCGTCAGTTAAGAATTACCCATATTTTTTGGTACTAAAACATTATTATTTAAACAATATTTCTGTATTATGTTGGTTATGAAAAATGATGTACAAAATAATTATGGTAACACTTTACAATAAGGTTCATTAGTAAAACATTAGTTAATGTATAAACTAACATGAACTAACCATGAGCAATACATTTGTTACTGTATTTACTAATCTTCACTAAGGTTAGTTTATGTGCAAAATAATTATTTTATAATTATTACATAATTATTTACATTAATTCACCATTGAAAACCTGGTTTTCTCTCCGACATTTTAGTGGTCATTTGCTTTGCGTGGATGTATTCATAGATTCATTACTCGTTTATTTTACAATGATGAATAAGAGGAGCATAACAGCTGCTTCATAACCACTTTGAAAGTTCTATGTGAATGACATAGGCTGATCGTTTGTTTGTTTGATTTTTTTTGGTTACACTTTATTTTAAGGTCCATTTCTCACTATTAAATGTGCACTAAGCAATATTTGATCAACGCTTTTGACCACAGTCCCTGACCGAGTCCCAAAACCCACTTGTAGCCAATCAGCAGTAGGGTTGGGTATCATTTGAATTTGATCGATTCCGATTCCCCATAATTATTTTATAATTATTACATAATTATTTACATTAATTCACCATTGAAAACCTGGTTTTCTCTCCGACATTTTAGCGGTCATTTGCTTTGCGTGGATGTATTCATAGATTCATTACTCGTTTATTTTACAATGATGAATAAGAGGAGCATAACAGCTGCTTCATAACCACTTTGAAAGTTCTATGTGAATGACATAGGCTGATCGTTTGTTTGTTTGATTTTTTTTGGTTACACTTTATTTTAAGGTCCATTTCTCACTATTAAATGTGCACTAAGCAATATTTGATCAACGCTTTTGACCACAGTCCCTGACCGAGTCCCAAAACCCACTTGTAGCCAATCAGCAGTAGGGTTGGGTATCATTTGAATTTGATCGATTCCGATTCCGATTCCGATTCCGCTTATCGATTCCGATTCCGATTCCTAATTCTGATTCCAATAAGCTAAAACAATCCATTAAACTAATTTTAAGTCAAATATATTTATTCTGTTTTATGTCTATAGTTTTATCAAAATACCACAGAAAAAAACAACTAGACTAATATACATTTCAAACATTAAATTGTTAAAGACAAGCAAACTAATTAATTAGCAATAGCATAAATAAATAAAACTGAACAAATGTCAGGTACAGAAATTGAAATCAAAAGTTTAAAAACACTGTATAGTTTTCTTTATACTGTTATACTGTAAATACTGTTACACATGCGTTTTCTTTCTCATCTGTTTATGTTCACTTAAGACAAAAAAACATTTTTATGATGACATACTGATGTATTTCGTGCATACTGGTCGATAAATGTGAAAGATGTGCAAAATAATTATTTTATAATTATTACATAATTATTTACATTAATTCACCATTGAAAACCTGGTTTTCTCTCCGACATTTTAGCGGTCATTTGCTTTGCGTGGATGTATTCATAGATTCATTACTCGTTTATTTTACAATGATGAATAAGAGGAGCATAACAGCTGCTTCATAACCACTTTGAAAGTTCTATGTGAATGACATAGGCTGATCGTTTGTTTGTTTGATTTTTTTTGGTTACACTTTATTTTAAGGTCCATTTCTCACTATTAAATGTGCACTAAGCAATATTTGATCAACGCTTTTGACCACAGTCCCTGACCGAGTCCCAAAACCCACTTGTAGCCAATCAGCAGTAGGGTTGGGTATCATTTGAATTTGATCGATTCCGATTCCGATTCCGCTTATCGATTCCGATTCCTAATTCTGATTCCAATAAGCTAAAACAATCCATTAAACTAATTTTAAGTCAAATATATTTATTCTGTTTTATGTCTATGGTTTTATCAAAATACCACAGAAAAAAACAACTAGACTAATATACATTTCAAACATTAAATTGTTAAAGACAAGCAAACTAATTAATTAGCAATAGCATAAATAAATAAAACTGAACAAATGTCAGGTACAGAAATTGAAATCAAAAGTTTAAAAACACTGTATAGTTTTCTTTATACTGTTATACTGTAAATACTGTTACACATGCGTTTTCTTTCTCATCTGTTTATGTTCACTTAAGACAAAAAAACATTTTTATGATGACATACTGATGTATTTCGTGCATACTGGTCGATAAATGTGAAAGAGAAGTCAGTTCTGGCCCGGAACAACCTTTGTGGGAATGCACGGAACAGTTCGAGAATGGACACAGGTCGGGAACCTGCATTGTGACCACTGTTCTCTGTGCTCGCGCTTCAGATGTGTGCGCTGCACGCAAACAGTGTGCAAGTTCTTTCCCTTCCTGCACTTAAATAGTTTAAAATCACGTTAAAATGCGAACGCGGGAATCGTTAAGCGGAATCGAAATGCACATGTCTTATCGAATACCCGATTATTGAAAATTTGGAACCGGTTCTAAAATGGAACCGGTTCTCGATACCCAACCCTAATCAGCAGTAAGGGGGCGTGTCTTGTAATGATAGAGAGAAGAGCGCTCAATTTGAGTGCACAGGATGGATATTAGCAGCTCGACTATAGATACAGAGAGATGACAGATAAAAAAAAGAGGAAAATATCAGAGAAACAAAACATTAAAAAGAAGCGTTATGATCAGGCAAGATTGGGGGAGAGAACTCAAGGAGCGGAAGGCTTGGAATCGGACGCCGAGGTTGCGTTGTTTTTCTTCTTGATAGGTGAGTAACATTGATTTTGCTTTGTTTCACACAACTTATTCGCTTTTGTTTGAATATGCTTGCGTGTCATCTTCACTTGTTTCCACGATCGTCGTTGCCATGGTTGTGTACGTATGTGTGGGGCGGAGATTTCAAAATAGGGGTGAGGTCCTGTTGGGCTATAGGCGTGTTTATTTTGGTGCTTTCAGATATCAACATTGTTTGGCAAAAATCGCTTAGTGCACCTTTAACTAACCATTAACTACAATTTTTGCTTCAATAAACTCCTTATTACTGCTTATTAAAATAGTAGTCAACATTTGAAGTGGATCAAAACCTTTCACCAAAGTTGTCCTAAAACCAAAACATACCCGTTCTTGTCTTAGGACAACTTTGATTAACTTTTTTGATCCACTTCAAATGTTGACTACTGTAGTTAGTAAGGTAGTTGTTAAAGGGGTCATATGATGCTTTATACTTTTCCATCATTTTTTAATTCTTTGGCTGTTTTTATGGTGAAAGCCATATTTGAGTTATTAAAACATTTCAAATAGAAACTTAACAGAATATTTAAGACCTATTTTCCAAAAAATTCCAAATTGAATTTGCATTAGCAGAATACACAATTTAAAAAATATATAGAATTATTAACAATCCAATCAAATATGCTTGATAATTGCCTATCAAGACTGTTCCTGGGGGGGGAAATGCGACAATTATATGCAAATAGCGGAGATAGTGGAAAGGTGGCTTAAGTTCATATTAAACATCAAAAAATTTTGACTGCCACGCCTGGCTAGTATCAAGTTATCCCAAAGATTAGGCTACAGTTATGAATGAAAATTATTTTAACTTGTCATTGTTTTTACAAAAACAAATATTTTTCAAAACGTCTGTACAATAAAGCTTTCATTATAGTGGATGAATGTCTGGTTATGTTTGCAGACTGTGGGTGGAGTTGGTTCCATGAAAACAATGCTTTCCAGACAGTCACCTTCCTGATATCCTCATGCAGATAATTGAAACCAAAAGTAACTAGCTGAATGCAAAACTTTTTGAGTTCAGAACTTGATTTTCAGGCACTCGAATTGTGTGGAAATCTGCAGGCATTCTTCATAGGCCTGCTTATAGATGATCTGTGACACAGTCTGCACGCAATGACTTCTGCAACAGTACCAAATCATGAAACTCTCTGCCCTTTCACCAAATCTGATTTTGTAATGGACAAAGGCATGCGATGAAAACTGACTAAATGGCATTCTGGGAATGACTCCATGCTGAACTCAATTAGAATTAAAACAATGACTCTACAGTTGCTGGACTTTGGCTATGGAGAGTTACAAACACGCACACAATCGCACAAAGCACACGTGAACGCACATACACGACTTCCTCTCAAGAAATTCCTGTCTGTAACAGTGGCGAGAAAATGAGGCCCTTGGTGCTTTTGGCACGAGCGTCAGTATTAACCCCAAGCCTGGCACTCCAGCACTTTGGAGACAATCTGCAGCTTTGTCTGAGCCACAACCAGTGTGCTGACAGAAGGAGGGCAGCTCTGCACTGTAGAAACGCCTCGCTTGTGAGCAGCCATTTATAAGGGTTGCATGAAGCAAGGTACCATTGAGTCCACCAACGTCACATCTTTGAAGTGGTCCTGGAAGCAGCTTTGTTCATAGCTCAGTATGAGTTATCCTTGTCAAATTTGAGAAATACTCACCCACAGGCCATAATTCAGTTTATATGGTCACTGTGGGCAGGAACACTTGAAGCTAGAGCTGAATAAGGAACTTATGAACAAATCTCTCCTCAATAGCTTACAACACAGCGTACTTTAACATGCACATTTATAGCAGGTTTTTGAATACTTGCACTGTAAAAAAAATTCTGTAGTTTTTACAAAAAAATGTTGGCAGCTGTGGTTGCCAGAATAATTTTGTAAAAAATACAGAAAAACTGTAAACACATTTACGGCCAAAAACTGTACATTTTGCAGTATAAAACTGTAATTTACAAACAAGAAAATTTGAATGTAAACCAGTAAATTCAACAATGCACACTGCTATTAAAATCAGTTTTGTACCTTTAACATACTGACAACCACCATAATAATGCAGGTGGTAAAAGAGAAAGCCACATAAAGAATCAAAGCTCATCACAAGTAGCTTCGCCACAAGCAGAAGTGTATACTAATATATAGAAGGTGCACAGAGTCATTCATGCAAACACAAAACACCATCATGGTAACACACATGATACTTAAATAATGCATTAAACAACAGAAGATGTAACATAAAGCCCAAATATACATAACTAATAACAAAAACTTTTTAAAAACATGATTATTTAAACAAAATACTTTTAAATGTGGAGTGTCATGCAGGGAATTCTGGGAATATCAGTTTACAGTTTTTGACTGTAAATTATACACTGATCTGTTATTTTTATTTCTAAAAACTGTAAAATTAACAGCATTTTACTGTAAAATTACATGTTACATGTCTGGTTAGATATTTTACAATTTTTCCCTGTATATAATACGGGAACTTACTGTTAAGCTATTAACAGTTTTTTTCAGTAGCGTTTTTACCAAATTTTACAGTTAAAATTACACTTATTTTTTACAGTGTGGGCTACAGTTTTCATCTGTCTGTCCATGAAATAAAAATATTTGAAGGGTTAAATACACCCACAGAGGCAAACTGTAGTGCGATTAATGAGTATGCATGCTTGACAAAGTCAAGCTGCAATCGCATTATCTAGGTCTGTGAGCGTGACTTCAAAAAGTTAACATTTTAAATAGACAAATTATTGCTATTGTTCCATTATTTACCATTCAAAAATGTGCAGTCAGTAAGATTTGTTTTCCCCAAAGAAATTAATAGTTGTATTCAGCAAGGACACATTACATTGGTGGCAGAAAAGACAATCATGTTACAAAATATTTCTTTCATATGAACTTTCTATTTACTCAAAGAATCCTAAAAAAAATATTCAGCAGCACAACTGTTTTCAATATTGATAAACTTAAGAAATGTTTCCTGAGCACCAAATCAGCATATCAGAATAATTTATGAATGATCATGTGACACTGAAGACTGGAAACATCAACAATGATACTCTTAGTAATACGGTTTTAATGTATTTTTGATCAAATAAATACAGCGTGACCTAAATAAACTGACCTCTGGTACTGTATATATTAAAACATAGCCTACCTACATTAAATATTCTAAGGCATATAATAAAAAATGTAACATTTAATGAAAACTTCTGATAAAAAAAAAAAAAATGCCAGTCATGTATCATATTTGTGAAAGAGCCTGTGGAAATTTTGGCAACAAAAGAATCTTTCAACACTGAACCTTGTGCAGGTTGTCATCAGTTCTCTGGATGTGAGCCCAATGAAATCAGCGGATAATGATACAGGACAGACTAATCAAGAAATCATTACAATATCTGACCACAATTTAACAGATTAGAGAGCAGTAACCCAATAAACCACCTATGATTTAGCTATACTATGTTTGGTTGCAACACCTCTTTAAAAATGATGTCAAAATATGAAAGGTATTGCAGTCCGAAGATAGAGTGAATGCAGGAATGTGTAGGCTACTTAAACGAGTGTAGGCATATGCGTGTGGGCATGTGCAGACTACACAGAGCGGAAAAAGTGCGGCCCTCGAGCTCTGACCACATCAGGGCTCTCGAAGGAGGCAGGAAAGAGAAAGAAATATTCAGAACACAAGTGTTTAAAGATGCTCAAAAGAATCTCTCACTATTTTATAATTAAACCCTGGACACTTGTAGGATACAGGACACTTAAAAAAAGGTACAAAAGCTGCCACTGTCGTGAACGCACGACAAATTCTGACACAGAAGAGAAGAAATTGTTGAATAAAGTTATTTTTGTTTTCGTTGCACACAAAAATAATTCTCGTAGCTTCATAAAATTGCGGTTGAACCATTGATGTCACTTGGACTATTTTAACGATGTCCTTCCTTACTACCTTTCTCGCCCTTGAACGAGTCAGTTCTGTTGCCGTCTATGCAAGGTCAAGTCCACATGAAATCAAAATTGAAGTTTTATGGCTTTTAGTATGAAAAGCCTTACGTTTATCTATAAATGTGCTCCAAAAGAATGTAAAAATTTGCATTAAAAAAATAAAAGCATTCAAATGTTACAGTCTCTAACTTCCGCTAAAATGGATCAACGATTTTGATGACATCACCTTGCACTTCAGCTTCTCATCAAACTTTGTCCAATCAAATGCTCTCTAGAATCCGAAGCATCCCGCCCCCTAAATAGATGCTGAAGCTGCGGATTAAATCGGTCACTTGTTCACAGAGTTAGTATTTTCTGTACAGCGAATGGCACTGTGCACTATATAGGGGATGGGAACGATTCAGATAGTGTAAATTAGGGATGGGCATTCCAAGCAAAAATAATATTAGAAAATCACTGGGTATTATTCGATTATTATTCGAAAATCGCACCCCTCCCCCGCATGCACGCACAAACACCCATAAACAGAGAGAGAGGGAGAGACGGGATTCACGCTTTAAATCTGTATGATAATCTGTTTAATTTAGAAGATAGGCTACCTTAACTCAAGCCATATAATGATTGTTACGTGCTGAAACATATTAATATATTGTTATACATAACCGAATGACAGCACGTATTAACATAACAGTCCGTCCATTAGCATAAATCAACTGCTCATAAGGCTAAGACATTTCCATTTCAAAAAATTGAACCCCTAAAGGAAATAGATACGAGATGGGAGGAAAAAATATACGTTACTTCAATATCTTCTGTCGCAATTATATCATTGGGCAATTATACTGTACATAAAGTAGTGGTCGACCGATATATCGCCAAGGCCGATATATTGGCCGATATTTAGCATTTATTTTCAAATATCGGCATCGGCCGATGAGTTTTTCTGTTTTCTGTTTTTCTGCCCAAGCTGTGATATAAACGAAACGCTATTAGCTATTTAAAAAAGGTGGCGGGATTGATTGATGTGTCCCACCCTGTCTTCTTGTTTTGTTGAAATGACGTAAACACATAGAATAACGCTGCGTGTTTTAAAGCACTTCAGTGGACCTTTAATTTGTTTTCCGAAGATGAACAAACGTCTTACGGGTTTGGAACGATAGGTTAATTAATTAATGACAAAATGTTTATTTTTTGGGTGAACTATCCCTTTAAAGGTATATTAGTTTCTAGTAGGTTTTGAAAGCGTACTGCTCCAGTGACAACTTTTCTACCTTTTTTTAAGAGCGTACACACAACAAACCATACGGCAAAGAAATCCCTTTTTGGAAAAAAAAACTATAATTGGTTTACAATTTTCACTCAGAAATTGCTAGTAAATTTCACAAATAATTACAAAAAAACATCAAGTAATGCATTGAATATTTTGAAAATTTCAAATAAAATTGTAATTGAAATTTTATTTACAACTTCAAAAGAATATATTTTTTAACAGTGCATGATTCACTTCATAAAAAGCATTGCCTTCTTAAAGTGGACTGAATTCTTAGCATATATGGGTGATTCAGAGTACATGGAGTGAATGTGTTTCCTCTGTTGTTCGCTTAGGTAACATGAGGCATTTTAACGCACTGTGTGTGTTTGATGTGACCCATCTCCTTAAAGTGGGGGTGATTCATGGGCCTGTCATCTCCTTGCATCTCCCTCATTTCCTATCTGAGTTCCCCTCCTCTCCAACGGTGCATTAGAAAGAACCAGCATGATGCACAACGATACCACACTTCCCTCAATAAGAGACAGATGGAGGAAGACGCAACAAAACTTCTCACTTGATGGGGTCTATCAAGTCTGCATCTCAGTTCACTTGTAGCTGACGTAACTACACTTAAGAAAGTGTGTCTGGTTTAAGACTAGAAACTCCCGGAAGTGTTGGAAGAAACGGTACCGGAGACATTCGGCGTCCATTCATCAACACTTCCTCCTGCGTATCCGCTGACATGCTCACGAGGATCCCCTACTCGCTCTGACGGTTTCCTCTCGATGTCTCTCTTCCTCCCCATCTCTCCAGAGAGAGAGGAATAAATTGCTTGGCCAGATCAATAGGAAATTCCTTAAGAACAGAAAGTTGTGAACAAGGAGATCTCCTGGGACAATGAATGGCCTACTTCCCCAACTGTGTGGGTCTGAAACATCTGGTGTCATTAATTTAATAGAGATCCTCTATAAAACAAAGACTTTTCCCTTTTGAGACACTTATTGGTAAAGTCAATTTCCCTCTCCCAAGTACTCCCACATCCAAAAATGGTTCCAAGCTAGATGTTTAAGAAATCAGAAGACATAAGACATTTAAAAGCTTTTCTTTAATGTTACAGCACATAAAAAAAAGCATTTTTACTAGGGATTTTTACATTTTTTTTGACGTCACATTATACATCTCATCAAAATTTCTGTCCAATCAAATGCTCTCTAGAATCCGAAGCGCCCGCCCCCTACACTGTAAAATAGACGCTGAAGCCGCGGCTGAAATCGGTCACTTGTCCACAGAATTAGTATTTTATTATATAGTTATTACAGTTATATTATTACAGTGAATGGCACGTAGTGCACTATATAGGGGACAGGGAACGATTCAAACAGTGTAAATATGCTTTCCATTGAGGAAAAAAAGAAGTCTGGTTTCGCGCTGTCACGCTAACCACCGCACACACACTTTGCTCCGGTCCAGAGACACGATAGCATGGAGCGGATCACATGCGCGAGTCGGCGCAGACCACAAAATGTATCAGAGCTATTTGAATTCTACACAGAATGCTATATTTTATAGCAATATGGATGAGATTGTGGCTGGCATACCCTGTCAAATGCAGCTTTACGGAGCTCAACGGCTCTGGACGGCTCTAGCCCAAGCTGTGATATAAACGAAGGCTATTGGCTATTTTAAAAAGGGGCGGGGTTGCTTGATATGTCCCGCCCTGTCTTCCTGTTTCAGTTCAAATGACGTCAACACATAGACTAACACTGCGTGTTTCTAAGCATTTCAGGGGACCTTTAAATTAGACGATGATCTAAATCTTAAAAAAGGCAGAAAAAAATTTATATCAGCTGATGAATATTCACAGATATCAGCCAATAACCAACAAAATGCTGATATTTTGTACATCTTTGAATGTACAGTACATTATATTATATGTTTTGATGCCTGATTTCACTTGAAAATATAACACTGTTTAAAATTCTGGGGTCAGTTTTTTTTTAAAAGAAATTAACAATTTTATTCAACAAGGATGCACTAAATTGATCCGAAGTAACATTAACATTTATAATGTTTAAAATTTCTATTTCATATAAATGCTGTTCTTTTGAACTTTCAATTAATCAAACAATACTGAAAAAAGTATAACAAATTTCACAAAAATATTAAGCACAACTGTTTTCACTACTGATAATAAGAAATGTATTTAAATATTAAATCCGCATATTTGATTGATTTCTGAAGGATCATGTGACACTGAAGACTAGAGTTATTACATTTTAAAATATAACCAAACAGATATAGGCTAACTTATTTTAAATAGTAATAATATTTACAGTAATGTTCTTACTCTACTTTTGATCAAATAAACTGAAGCCTTGGTGAACATAGACTTCTTTTTTTCGTCTTTTCCTTACCAACCCCAAACTTTTGAATGGTAGTGTACATTTATAATATACATAATCACAGTCATTATCAGCCACCATAAAACGTATTTTTCTATTAGTGCATCACTCTTATTTTTTTAAATACATCACAAACTCTAACAATTAAAAATGTTATTCATATTATGCGACAGCCCTGACAAAATCCCTACAATGTGTATCTCAACATTTTTCCTACTTTATTTTGTTTTTAAACTTTACCCCAGATTACACTTAAGCTATGCATGACAGTTTTAGGTTTCAGCTTTCTGTTATTCTGTTATGAATGCAACTTGTTTCTAAATGGGGGGGGGGGCAATATCAAAGACTCGTTTTGTTCTGCGCTCAAACTCCCTCGACTCTGTGGGATCTCTCTCGTCAATCAGGTCTCTCTGGTTCTGGAGCGGAGCAGATGGAGAGGCTGAACTGAAACAGGTGTAAGAACAGCATGGCAGCCTGCCGACTTCCACCGACACTTTGTGGAAATCGTTTTCACAAATGACACATTCTCAAGAAAAGACATGTCAATAAGGCATGACACCGAGGTGACAGATCGACTTGCTGCCTTTCGGTTGAGTAGCTCTACAATCACAAATAAAGCCTATATGCTATCCTGTACCCTATCATATTACAATGCTGTCAGTTTTAAGCGCTCAAAATGAGAAAAACAAGCAGAAAGACCAGTTTTCTCTTAACGATGCAAATAGCTCCCAAGCTAATGTGCGATTACTAATGTAATATTTAACTACCTTGCACACTATTACAGTGATTACACAATTAGAACGAAGTAACTCTATTAACCGTGAGTCTGTGACTTGGCACATGCCGGCCAAACTGGTCAATAAGGATACAGTTAACCCCTAACTGTATACACTACATTAAGCCTTTTCTGATTATTATTGTGCATTTTCTAAGAAATGATTATACCTTTTCTGTCATTTTCTATATCTCTAAGAGAAACCGTTGGGGTGAGTCCGCAGTGGCAAACAGTCGGATTCGACATCTGTGTTTATCCTCTCGTAAAAAACCAAACAGGCTATATTTACTCTGGCCAAACAGGCAGGAGAGAGCAGAGTGAACGAGAGAGAGAGAGAGAGAGAGAGAGAATGAACAAACCAAATGTTGTTTTTGTTGTTTAGATTTAAAGGTTCAATAAACTGTTGCATTACCAAACAATTAGATGATGACTGACCAATATTTTACATGTGGCTTTACAGGGTTAAAGCAAATGATTGAGGCTATGATTCTACAACTTTTGTATTGCCCCCCAAAAAAACAACAACCTGTCATACAGGTTTGTAACATGATGATAGTAAATGAATGAATGCAGAATAATAATGTGGTTGAACTATTTCTTTAATCCGATAACAATACATAAGCCACCTGTTGTTAAGATTGCGGAGATAAATCTTCTGCCTTTTACCAAAAACACATAATGTGTATATACAAATAATGCACAAATGTGTTAAACTCAAACCAAATAGCTAATTTATTAGGGATATTTCTGGCCCAGTTAATGGATGACATGAAAGCAGGTAGTGATGCCACACTAATAACCTACCCGAGAATGTAACCCAGAGAGAATACTAAAGTCCACATTAGTATGCAGTTATTACATGTCAAAATATTATCTTTTCCCCTTCTGTTGCTCAGACTGGTCATTTACAAAAGATGAAACCAAAAGCATGTCAAGCCCAGTTAAATTACTCACAAAAGTACTGTCTATTTAGTAAATGAATTAGAAAGTCTTTTGTCTGTCTAAACACACTGTTGACCACAGAGAAGGGTGTGTAGTGTAATGTGACAATAAAGATATAGCTATTGTTCATAACTCACTCTTGACCTACATGAAATTCAAACCACTTATGGTTTAAACTTCTTGACCTCACTGTTGCTCAAAAATATTTCATAATTTTGCATCTTTAGAGCTTAAAAAGACATGTTTCATGGCCCATAAGTTGTTCATTTCTCTCTTCACCTGACAACAATGACACACAAATGTAAGAACAAACAAAACAATCAGGCATGTTTGCAGAAGAAAATGCCACCACAGCCTTAAACAGACCTACGAGGACTCAAATGACAAAATGCAAATCCCTCAGACAATCCAGGACTACTCTCAGCTGAGTTTGTCTATTCAAAACCCTCAACCTATCAATAACTAACCCAGCAGACTGCGAAAGACAGTGTTTGTGCGTTTAAGAGGCTTTTCTAGTTAGTTGATGGAAAAAGAACTCCAAGAACTCCAGCTATTCCTTCACACACAGATATACTGCTACTTTACAGGGTACGTTACAGAAAACTGGAGTTTAGCCTAACACCTGGATGCAGTTACTGAGATTTACAACAGCATTCAGCTCTTCACAAAAACACATTTTGTCTTAAGTTATTACCTGGAAGAAGAATCGGCTCCAAGTTTGGGACTATTTTTGTGTCAACGGCAGCAGTGAGAGAAAGCAACAATCTGCCCTCTCCAGCAACAAACATCATTTTAAGATGCTTCAAAAGACTCCAACTTCTGCGAGAACAAGAGCACCATTGTGTGAAACTTGTAGACCGACTATTGTAGCATGGCCTTTCAGGTGAGTAAAATACACAGTGCTGACGCATGCGCGCTGACTGATCAGGAAGGACTAAAGCGTTTATATTTGCTAACGTGTTTTCACTTAATGAAAATACATTACAGTGATCCCAAATCCTGCATAATGACCAGTGCTTGCTTCATAAAAACCACCACTGCCCACTATATTATCGTGTACATAATAAAGAAACAAAAACTGAAAGCTGTCCAAAGGCTCCCGAGTTTTACTCGCCACTTCGCATTGTTGATTTAAACCTGATCGTAAAAACTAATTATCCCCGGTAAACGTCTCTTACCTTAGCCGACCCTGGAACGCGCGAGGGGAAAACTTCCCTAAATTTCCCTAAGGAGACATGTGTAGTCCGTAAAAACGTTTCAGAAATCCTGTGGATATTGTCGCTTCTCGCCCCAGCGCCGTTCGCCAACGAGGAATTCTTCTTGGCTCCACATTCGTTATTCCTCTTCCTCCCAGCCAACCGAAACCACGACGCCCGGTGCTACTCGCACACACACACACACACACACACACACACACACAGGCCACTGCGCATGCGCGAAGATGCATTCACAAGTGTCTGTAGTAATGTATGAAAGACAGTGAATTCCGCAATGTAACGTGGGGAGCAAATTGTTAGTTTATAATTTAATTTACAGCATTGCGAACGATGTACAGACAAATTAAACAACTAGTAGACATCACTTGAATGGCATATTCATTAAACAACGACACCGTCTTTCTGGCTTTCCTGTTTTTGACAGTGAAATTAGTGGAATTTGGGTTTAAACTTCTCCTCTTTGCGTTATAAATATAGTATTTCTCTTATAACAAAAACAAAGCAATATTGTACATTTCATTTTCATTTCCATTTCCATTTCCATAACCGTATGCCATATGGTTAAGATACGATTATAGAAGCCACTGGCATTAAACCAGTTAATACCTTCGCACACCGTGACTATATGGGAAAACCAATGGTCCATGGAATAGATTGCCTTTCTCACAGGGAAAGGAAACAGGGGAAGAAACGATTCAAGTTGAGATGAACGACAGGCCGACCAACTGACCCAGCTGGGAGCACGACTACAAGAGCATCCTTCAGAGGAATTCGATGATGTGTACAACAAATGGCAATATTTCAGCGGTATGATACGCCCATGCGACGAGCTGTGTGGATGTTGTGATGTACGGTGAACGATCCAGGCAACCACAAACATACACCCGAATTCAGAAAACCGGTTGATTTGGCTGGAGGAACACATACTTTACCAATGATCTCTGGATTAAAAGAAATATCGTTGCAGAATCTAGAAAGTAATTAGGTGGATATTATTATTACCATTATTGTTATTAATATTATTAGTAGTAGTATTGTCATTGTAAAGATGGTGGACACATCTTGTGTTGGCTTTTATTTGGGCAACATAAACATATTATGGAGAATTTCGTCGCCTAATCGCTACGACCTGGACAAAAGTCACCTTTATGCAAGCCATCCGCATCACTCTCATTCTTCATAGAAATATATCAATATCGCTGTATCATAATAATCCAATACCAAGCCGAAGTTTTGTTTAGCTTGTCATACATTTCTATTTATATACGCATCTGACTCCCGCTTGATGATTCAACTGCTCTATGAAAATAAAATGTCTACTGTTAAAATGACAATTATGGAAAATGAGGACGAAATGATCGAAGTAAGCACTTGCACATGCGGTTCATAGAAATAACACGAACCGACAGTCGCTTTGGTTTATGACCTGGATTAAATTGCAAACAGTAGACTTGTAGTGGCTATAGTAACGTTTATCGATTACATATTAATACGCCGAATATATGCCTTTCCCGATGTGCAAAGCGATAAATATGTGGCGTACATTATGTATGTCGATTAGAGCTCATGACAGCCACGGCTCTGTGTTGCCTGTGTCTCTGTGTCATGTCATGTTGTGATTCTCATCTTAAAATGGACGCGCGCTTTCCTTGAACTGTCTTACAGCGTTCGCAATGTTTCGAATTTATACAACACAAGAGACACGTAAAGTGAATATCACAAATGTGCAAATAATTGTGGATGTTTTGAGATCGCGAGCTGGTGCATCTCTGTGAGCCAATCAGAGCTGAATGTTTGAGGATGCCTTAAGGCTTAAGCCTGCGCATGCATGTGTTTAAGGCTATGAATATTCATTAACATTAATTTGCAAAAAAAGTTTAACATCGATGTACGTTTACAAATATGAGAGTTTTACATGAATCAGAGGATTAGAGGTTAAGACAACATTCCAGTGCAAGCTATTTAGGTAGAACCTAACCCCTACTAGAACATGATGATGTGTGATGTAAAGCAAATTATCAGAAGACCCATCTAGTTACTGTATTATCTTTAGTACTATTTGTTTACTTCTGGATTCTGCTGTTAAAAAGAGAAACCAACCAAGCAGTGTCTTCAATGATTCTTCAGATGGAAAAGCCCAATGCTGCATCAAGTAACCAAAAATATAAGATTCTCACACCTTGATGGACTGGATATTCTCACCTAATCTCAAGGACTTTGGTTTCTCTAGCAAAACTCTTTTTCAGTGTCATCATCTATAAATCTATAGCACTATAGAGCATCATCATATTAGAGCTGTTAGCACATACTGACTGACTAAAATGGCTCTATAAATGTTAAGACACACACAAAGTGTGCTGTGGACAATCCAAGCAGTCGGTGAGGACAGTGCAGTGGAAGCCCAGCAAAAGCTTTACTTATTGATTTCGTTCCTCATCAAGAAGGCCTGCACTCAGTAGATGGGCTCTGCATGGATATTGTGCGCAAGTTGACAGAGGGCCTCCTCCAGCTTTTGAGACCACATCGCTGACCTGAACACTCAGTGATGGATCCATATACGAGTCTGAGTAGAGTAGGAGCTGGAGGTGGTGGCAGTGCTGCCCCGCTACCTTGTACCAGTAGGGGAGGTTCCTGTGGACCCAGAGTTCCCCCTGCCCTCCCAGCAAATGCAAACTCAATACCCTGCCTGACACACAACAGCAGCAGCCAGAACTCCTCTACTTTTTCCTCTTCGGTGGACTCCCCAGATTCCCATCTTCCTCATCATCATGAAGGCAGTAACACATACTGGACAGCTGTCTTTGATTATGAGGCCACAGCGGACGAGGAGTTGACCTTGCGACGCGGCGACCTACTGGAGGTGCTCTCCAAGGACTCAAAAGTGTCTGGAGATGAGGGCTGGTGGACTGGCAAGATCCAGGACAAGGTGGGCATATTTCCTAGTAATTATGTGACCCGACGGGACACCAGCTATCCAGCGTTGCCTCCGGGAGGTCTGGTCGGTGGGGAGTCGCCACTGGAGATTGATTTCTCAGAGCTGTGCTTGGAGGAGGTGATCGGTGCTGGAGGCTTTGGAAAGGTGTATAAAGGTGTGTGGCGAGGTGAGGAAGTAGCTGTTAAAGCAGCTCGTCAGGACCCAGATGAGGACATCAGTGCTACGGCAGAGAACGTGAGGCAGGAGGCCAGGCTCTTCTGGATGCTCCAACACCGCAACATCATTGCCCTCCGAGGTGTTTGCCTGCGGGAGCCAAATCTTTGCCTGGTTATGGAATATGCCCGTGGCGGGGCACTTAACCGGGCACTTGCTGGGAAGAAGGTTCCTCCTCGGGTACTGGTGAATTGGGCTGTGCAGATTGTGACAGGAATGGACTACTTGCACAACCAGACCTTTGTGCCAATCATCCATCGAGACCTCAAATCAAGCAACAGTGAGTAATGTTTCTTTATATTTCACAGCAAAAATTGCACCTTTATTGGTACAAGAACTTGTCACTGGGTCAGTACCCCTAAAGCAACAACTTTGCACCTCATCTGTGCCTAAAAGTCCATATTAGTATCTTTGAGTAGTAATATGAACCCTTAAGATGCTAATATGAACGTTTAAGGTTTCAAAAGGATACAAAGATGTCCCTTTGAGGGTACAGCCCCAGCAACAAGCTGTTGTACCCCTAAAGGTACAACATTTGCAAAACATTTTCTCAGAATGTTCTGATGCACTCAACACATATTCATACGCAGCAACATATTGATTAAGGGTAAATGCCTTTGGGACACTTCTAGCATGACAGATACAGTCCCAACATAAATGCAGTGCATCAAATATATAATTCTGCATCCTCAAATTTGCAATGGGAATTATGGGTTTTGCACAGGTGGGGCAACTGTAGTGACAGAACAAAAGGAATAGATGCTGTGTGTGGACTTGCTCATAGCCTCTTGTCGTGGCATTGCTTCCTCTTCTTAAGGAGAGCTGCTCTGCCCTGTAAAACATTGGGCTATTTTTGGTCCTTTGTGCTATTTGCTGCTAAGCGCAGTTGGAGTTGTTGTGGGCAGAAAGAAGAGAGTAGCTGAATGAATAAGTATGGATGCACTTGGGAAAAGGAACACTGCACACTAGATACTAAGGGTACAGCTTTTGCAGTTTTTGCAGTAGCAGAGCTTGACAGACACTCAAGAGAAGATTTAGCAAAGTCTGCTAATCCCTGTCCTTGTCAAATCCATGAAAATAGTCATCCCAGTGCTGCTCCCTCTCCCAGAGATGGGATGCATGTTTATCGTGCCCCTGTAGACACAGGAGGGGTAAAAGCATTAGCTGTCAGAGTTTAGAGTTTCACTGCTTCTCATTATCCAGGGGCTCTGAGCTCAGGTATCCTCTTCAAACTGTAGGCGTACTTGGAGATCGGCACAGCTGCCGTGGCAACAGAGGCGGATTCCAAGCCCTCCAGCCTCTTCCCAGCTCCCCTCTATTGCACCCTAGACATCCCCCTCCCCCACAGTACAGTCCCCTCTCAACGACACACTATAGTGGGCTTGTATGTATGGTACCCTTTTACCTCACCAATAACTGCATTCCCTTACTAGCGTCAGCATTTGTCACAAAATTTAACTCTGATATTTAAATTTTAGCAGTCAAAATAAAGTAGCCCCTCACAATTGGTGTAAATCAATGGTGCTTTGTAAATGTATCATATTAGAACAATGACACGAAGAGTCAGGGACAAAGACATTTACATTAGCTTACCAAAATTACTGTAATAACTGCCTCTCCCTCACGTTGCCTGGGGGGCTAATTTGAACATACTTGGTTTGCTGGTTGTCAGTGCATCTGAATAACTAGGATAATCTGATTACTGTGACCTCCTTTAAAGTGATGTCACTCTGTGTGTGTGAGTTGATAGGCTGAAGTCGGTGGTCAGTCCATGTTGTTAACTGAGCTCACACTGGACTTAAGTTACCGTTATTAAAGAATGGCCCACACACTGGCAAAAACAAAAGAGAAATGGGGATCAACTGGAAGGGTGACTCAGCTGAGAGTAACGCTAAACCCCCGATCACCTTCCCCTGACACACTCCTCAGGCAGGTCTTTACTGGAACACAGAAATGGCAAATGGCTAACGCACACTGTCTGGTGCTATCAAATTGTTGTGGCACATGTTCAGTACTTGTATTCAACGTAAAGGGGAGGTCTAATGATATTTAATTCATCCTAACTTATGTACACTGTTAAAGAGTTAACTTCTCATGGCAAACATGGCCAAAGTTTCAAAAAACGAGTTGGATGTATGGTGGAGTATTTCTCTGCCAAATACACTCCTTCAGGGTTCGTATAAGTTTCAGAAAGTTTTTTTCGAATATAGCCCTGTATGATGTCATAAATGGCAGAATTCTCCTGGAAAAACGTGCGCGCACATCAACCAGGGGTGCGTTTCCAAAAAGCATTATTAGCTAACTATGGTCGTTAGTTCTCTTTAACTCTATTGGTAATGACGGAACTTGCGACCATAGTTGCTTTTGGAAAACGCACCCCAGAGCGAGAACAAGAGCGTGCCCATCAACGTACTTCATTTGGGTTACAGAAGTCATCGGCAGCACTGCACATGACTTGCTTGAGAAGGATATGTAATTTTGTTTTTAGACCACAAAATCAACAGTGTCACCAAAAAAAAGTGTGTTTTTGGTTGTGAGAGAAAGATAACCTTGTTCAGCTTCCCCAAAAAACCCAGCATTAAGGGAACAGTGGATGCAGTTTGTTTCTCCAGAGTTGTGCAAATGTTTGTTCGCGGCATTTTGGTGACAAATGTTTTATAAACAAATGAAATAAAATTTAAGTCAATAAAGTTTTTGTTCCTGTTTTATTTATATCAATGTTGCAGCTTGCAGATGATTGCTACGCAAAAGCTTTGCGTGCTCGTGACTCTTTAGCTCTCTGCCCATGGCACACCTCCATCAGCTTGACTGTTTTCTGTAGAGAAGCGGTACATCTGCATCTGTCTTTTATAAATCTGATAAAACTAAAGACTCTTCAGTGATACAAAGGAATTCAGTACTACTATAGGTACTCAAGATTAACAAGAGATTGGCAGAAACTGTGTGTGTTATGTCCCCTTTAATTTTATATTATATTAGTCCGACACATTAATCAGATAATATTTGACAATTCTGAGATTATCGGCAAATAAAGATCATGTGACACTGAAGACTGGAATAATAGCTGCTGAAAAATCAGCCTCGTCATCACACAAATAAATTCCATTTTAAAATAAATTAAAACTGTTGAAATATAATGAAAACCGTTCATTTAATTTATCGTATTTAACAATATTAATAGTTTTACTGTGTCGTTGTTCAAATAATTGTAATATATATCAGATTATATATGAGCATTATATCAGCTTGTGACCACTCTGCAGTCTATGACAATGTAGATATTATCATAATAGCTAGTTAAGTTAACTAGTGTGCCATGCGTGTTGTGACAACTGAAACTTCAATTACAGGACATGCTTAAGTACTCAACTGTGGACATAAAAGGCATTAACGCGTCTATTAAGAACACTTGGGAAACCATTTCTTGTATGCACACTCACTAGAGGTTTTTTTTGGACTTCTGATTACCTGACTTGGCTGTTCTGTAATATTGATTTTAGTGAGTTCAGTTTAGTGAGTACAGTTCAGTTGTTGGTCATGTGATGTCTATACCATCTGAGCATGTAAATTTATGTAAAATTAGATTTATCAAATACTGTTTTACCAGCAGGTGTAGAGAAAATAAATTATGGAGAGAGAGACTGGACGAGAGAGAGGCTGGGAACACAGAAGAATAGCAACAATGACCCCTTTATCGCATATCCAAGACAAAGATGCCTCGACAATGACAGGAGTCACTCGCCTGACTGGGGGAGGGTGGATATGAGAAAATGAGCATCTGGACCATAAGAGTTTATATGGATACAGGGGACAAGAAAATACTAAGGGATGTGTATATATGTATGGCTACGTGTTCTGGAAAAGCCCCAGGGTCTGAACTCACACTGGGAGAGAGAGGGTCAGTGGTGGGTTATAAGCACCGGGGTCAGTGGGGTACAGGGTAGAGTGACTAATATGTCACAAATGACAGATAAATTGCTAGTTATATGTCTTTATTTTAAGTAGCTCAATTTGTAGACCATGGTACTAGCGTCGGCAATGTCATGGGGTTAATTCCTAGAGAACATGCATAAAAATATACATTGAAAGCCTCTTAAGTCACTTTGGAACATCTGCCAAATGCATACATGCACTTGCACATGCCATTACATCACAAATTATGTACTTATCTAACTGTGACTTATGTTAGTGTGTTACAAGGTTTCTGTTTTTACTATCTCTTTCACACAGACTCTGTATTCAGAAGTTTTGCTCTTGAGGCTACAAAAAACTTTACAAAAGATGCCTGACAGTTTCACAACGCCACTCTCCTGCCTTTACGACAACACCCTGCATTCATGGGATGCACAAATGTCACCCACAATTTTAGGTGATCCATTAATAAGTAATAGGATGCATTCCTTTCCCACCGATTAGAGTCGGACGGGGATGGTGGTAAAAGTGGGGCCATGGACTTTTTGCATTGCTTGCACACTGGTTAGTGACCATGAGTCATTTGTCCAGCCTTTTATGTGTTAAACATTATGAGCCAATACCATTTTTAGAGTTTGAGAAGCGATACCTGTATTTAGTTAAGCCATAATTTTCAAATATAGTTTAAAATATACTTATTTTAAAAATTATTTTATATGTATTACAAAGTATTGGGTAAGAGCTGTTATTTTCATGCCCTTACTGGTTATCAGGCTGATTTCACATGTCGTTTTCCACCAAAATAAAAGCTTGAATGTTTAATGCTTGAAATTTAAGATTCTTTATCTTCTATTCTAAACAATTATTATTATATTTTTCTTAAGTACTCGGTTTTTATTTTACAGTAAAATATTACAATAGTAATCTTTTGTAATTATTATTATTAACAATAATATATTATTTAGATTTTTTTTAGCAATAACGATAATCCCGATAAAATATTTTTTTGAAATCATATTGATATATAATCACCAATTGTTCAGCCTTATAAACAAGCTCAGCAATCCTGCAGGTTTTTTTTATCACTTTAAATCACATTCTCAGTTTTTATCAAATTGTACAGCCATATGTAGAGGATTACTCTTTATTTTAACTAGAAATGTTATTCAATTGCAGTAACTTTTATTTTATTTTTTGCAATAGATTTGACATACATTTTTGTTTTGATTGCATTTAGTTGACGAAGAAGTAGACATCAATCAGTAGATCGCTTTCTCCCATGTCCTCACTCTAAGGCAGTGTTGGGAAGTCTGTGAATCATTTTTCTTTTTTATCGAAACATCCAGTGAAGCAACTCAGTGTAATTAATTGAATTTCCCAGCATTACTTGAGAGACAGGACGTTCTAGGAAAGTGTGCTTAATATATTTGCTCATCTGTGGCTCTGCTCACACTCATTTCACTCTGTGCTCAACAGCAGCTCTACGCAGGCATGAATATTGGCAATGAATTTGTCCTACACATCATTAATTGTGAAATATGTCCAATCTTATTCTGCTTCATGGTGTTTCTGTTTGCGATAAACTTACAGTACACTCTATGGTATTATATGTTAATGAATCATACTAAAGTTGGCATGAAATGGAAATTCATTCTATCGATATTTCAAATCCATGTTATTGATCTTATTGTGAACGATTCTCCCATTTAATATTTGTTGGTACTTTTTTATCTTGCAATGTTTAACCAAAGTATCGCAACTCAATTATTTAGTCTGCTTAAACCTTGCGTCTTTTTTACAATCAGATGCATGGTCACATTCAGATCTGGCTCCATCCAATCAACAAACAACTGATAGAACCAACACCCTGACATTTTTTCTTTTCAATAATCTGTTTAACTAGAATTGTACTGTCATTACTTTTTTCCCCCCCAACTTTGCTATTAACAAACCATTATGACTTTTGCCTCAATAAACTCCTAATTTAGGGATGTAGAATATGGTCATGCAGAATATGTGCTTTATACGTACTAATAAACAGCCAATATGTTCATAATAGGCATGCTAATAAGTAACTAGTTAATAGTGAGAATCGGTCCTTATACTAAAGCGTTACCGAAATAAAAATTCTTATGCCCTTGTAATCTTTAATCAAAAACAATAACTTCCCCTCCCCCTCTTAATAATCCCTCCCCTCCATCACTCACACGAGATCAGCAGTTCGATCCAACAATCCAATCAATTTACAATGGACAAAATTAAGTCCGACCCTACATGTTTTCTATTTCAAGAAGCCATTTCATTTGGATGTACTGTACATTACAGTAGGGAAGAAAAGACTGTTTCATGCCGAATTTAAACACCGTGATCTATAGCGCACCTTGCATGGTTTGGAAAATATATGAATATTTATTTTTTGGAGAAATAAATTAGTGTTTGTTCAATAAATATGTCACTTCACACCATTTCCTATTGATTTACTCTTTGATATAGGCTATATCCAGTAAAATTAACCTCCAGCACTGATTTTGTTACTCTTTGGTAGATCAGAGTGGGCTTATTTTTAAAAAAAAAAACTCAATTTTTGTGGAATGGAATTGGTCATCTTTTGTCTAGGCATGTGTGAGTGAGACTGGTGTAGGTCAGTGTCTTTCTTTGCTTCAACTTTGACACAGTTTACATGTGAGCCACAGTACACGCAGTATCTGCCACAGAAATCAATAAAGAGACAATAAAAAGTAGTTCTGATGGTCTCGGTTAATGAACTGAAGACTATAGCCCTCATATGAGAGAGTATCTTTAAAACTGTTCTAGTTAATACATAACCAGACACGTTTTTTTGCAGGCATGAGAATTTCTCAGTTGCTTTCTATTTAAAGAGTTAGAGTCCAAGGTTTGGCCCAGAGCTCACGTGATACAAAGCAAAGAAAACACACAAAGTGCTTTTCCACACCCAAACTGAGCATACACTCTAATGCACCACACACACACACACACATTTACTATAGACTGCAGCACCACAGTCAATAAGCAAGACCTGCCCACACAGCTAATATACACACATTTACACTAGGGTGACCATGCGTGCCATTTTCCCAGGACGCGTCCTTGCCAGGATTTGTTTTGGCTTTGTTTTTTCCTGTTTTCATGCTTGCTGAAGGTAATGATCGAAAAGTAGTTTGACCAATAACATGCAGACATCGTACATAATGGACCAATCATGGTGTGTGTGAGAAGGTGGGATCTACGGTCAAAGCGATGCAATTACGTGTACATAGGATGTGTGTTCGACTTAACAACGCGGCTCAGATCGATCAGTGTTTGACATCAAAGTACCTCGAGAGCATTTTGAAAGCATAAGGAACCGTCTGAATGGTATTTTGATGTCATACACCAATCGGTCTGCACACGCAAACAAAGCCAAAACCTAGATATTTTAGGCAATATAGAAATCCTGGCCAGGACACGTCCTGGGAAAATGGCACGTATGGTCACCCTAATTTACACTTACAGAAGTGTTTTCAGGTGTTACTATGGCACAGACCATACATCCATGTCCACCACATGACAAAGCATAGAGCATGTCGTGGATATGGTGGGAAGGACACAGAGTGTGTAGTGTTATATTCCACATACCCTCGCAACGCACACTGAACAACACATGCAAATCTGACAACACAGGCAGCCACTATAGCTCTGTACACAGAACGCACTGGCATGGCCGAGTGTCAGAAATCTTCGGCACAGTGCCCATCGATGGCCTGCTCTTCTATAGTGCCATAGAAGTCAGAGGAGTATTGTTGGAGCACTGAAAGCAAGGCAGACACGAGCAAGGCAGAGCCTCCCTAGAACAGTTTGTATTAGAGTGTCCTGTAAACAGGTCATTACACAGCAGCAATGTTTTCATTAACCAGTCCCTTGAGGTAAAATGGTTTATTATCTTGGAGAGTGTAGAGTGAATTCATCTCAAATTGTAGTTGGGTGAATTATGGTAAATCAGGCCCAATTTATTTCCTTTTTCCAGCTCAATGATAAGAAAAATTCTATGAAATGCTGAGATATACACATTACAATATATATTGTTATTATTTAATGAGCTAATAAATGGAATTTACAGTATAACACAGAAAGTTGCAAAATTTTGGATAGATTAATCAAAAGTAGGGCTGTACAATTAATTAAATTGCAGTATGGATTTTAAGAAGAAGTCTGCATGTTCTGAAATCTGGAAAAATTCAAACGGAAAACAGAATTTGGTGGAGGACAAAGAGTCCTTTTATGGGGCCCTAAAAGTTTTTTTAAGCTTTCAATAAATTTAAAAACCATAAAAATGGGATCTAAAAAAAAATTAATGAAAAAAGCAGAATCCAGACAATTTTAAATGGAAAAAATTGAATTTGGGGGAAAAAACATTTCATAGGGCCCTACATATGTTTGTTTTGTATTGTTGCTTGTTCACAAATACGATTTTCGTTTTGATTACAAAATGTGATCCAATTACCTTATAAATTTATCCTAACTAATTTATCCTGTTTTGTATTAGGGATGTACCAATAGGATTTTTTGGGGCCGATACCGATTTTAACAATCACTTATTGGCCGATACCGATATTTGTCACTTCCTCTCTTATTTGACATTTTATAGATAGTATTTTGATCATGTTTTAAATCAGCAAAGTTCAAAAACACCTGCATTAAATTATACTAGCAGTTTTATTGCTGCATCATCAAATAATTTGTAATGAACATGGATTGGATCCATTTAACATTCAGCAGGCCTACATAAATACAACAGAACAAAGATACATATTAAATAAACAGTGCTTTTTAGGTAGGTTTAACAGTTTTCAGGTACAGAAATAAAGTAAACAAATGTCAAATAACACTTCACTGTATAAATTAAATACATATTAATCCTTCTTTATTGTAACAGACTTTATTATGATTAATCTTCTAATTTGTTTTTGTGTACATTTTAATATTATTTGTAAGTTTAAATATGTATGAGATCTCAATTACCAAGGCGGGACTCTTATTTTGACGGGTTTTCTAGTCTATGGAGCAGCTATATGGGTAATGAAAGCACGCAGTTCTTCGGATTTAAAGTTTGTCAGTTTATTAAACACACCCCGAAAAGGCATGGGATCTGTATACATTTGTTAACTGTTAGTTGTAATAAGTGTTTTGTGTAATTTGCTGTATGTTGATGGTAATGCAACTGGGAGAGAGAGTTTAATGTGCACTTCTCATGCTGTGTTTTGTTTAGCTCTTATGGTGATTTTTTTGGAGTGAAAAAGGACGCAATAAACTTAGGAAAACATCAGTAAAGTTTTGGTCATCATTCAGATGAGGTCCGCTACACTTATGAAAGTTACAAAAGTTATTTAGTCAAGAATAGTGTGTGATCTTTTGTTATTTGATTAGCATTAAAGTGCAGACAGCAGCGCTAGGATTATGCAACAGTCATTATACAGCTCAGTGCCTTCACGCAGTTAATTAATAAACCATCGGTTTGTTATATCGGCCTTTTTCCTTATATAGCCGATATGCCGATGGTTGTAAACTGAGGAAAAATCGGCCGATAAATATCGGCGGCCGATACATCGGTGCATCCCTATTTTGTATTTAGTTATATTCTATTTTATCTGGCCACAGAGTATAGGCAGCTTCTGGATGAAGAAGACATTGATGCCATTGACTGGCCCTCACAATCCCCAAACCTGAATCCAGTTGAGAGCCTCTGAGATGTTATGTATTGGAGCATTCGAAGCAGCCAAGTAGCACCACAGACTGTCCAGGAGCTCTCTAATGCCCTGATTCAGGTCTGGCAGGAGATCCCCCATGCAGGACACCATGCATACACTGTCTCCTCAGGAGCATGCCTAGATGCTGTTGACAGGCACGTGGGGTCTATACACACTACTTACTTACATTATAAGTTGCTTTGATGAAATTCAGCCTGTAATTAAGCCTTTTACTTTGATTTTCGGTGTGATTTTGAATCCAGCTGTTATTGGGTTAATGATTTTAGTTTCCATTGACTGTTGTCACATAATATTGTTCTCAACAAATTACGCAATGATAGGTTGATTACTCTGAGCATCCAGACCAGCAACAGTGGCTCATCCAATGGAGTTAGTTTTGGGCGTGGCTATCTGATGCTAAAGCGGTCATGAACTGAGAAACCAAAATACCCTTGTTCTTTTGACATATAAAAGGTCATTGTACTATAAAAACATCCTGTAAGTTTCAGAACGCAAGACTTTCTTGTTAGACTAAAAACAGCTTATATGGAAGGCAGTCTGCTAAAACGGCAGCTTTTGGAATGTTCTATTCTATGTTGTAATAGTGTGGATAAGCACCGCCTCCGCAGAAGAAGATCAACACCTGCTTCAACATCACTGCCTGTTTAGCCCCGCCCACCGATTCCTGCATGTAGTGTAAATAATGAGAGAGGCAAACGCAGGTCTATGCAGAAAACAAAACAATTAAGATGGCTGTGAAGACAAGAAGATGCTGCATTGCCAAAATGTGGAAAAGCAGTCTTTGCATTGCCTTCCTTCTGATCCCAACGTTAGGAAAGAGTGGATTAACTTTATTTTTAATGAAGATCCAGACCACGTCAGTAAGAACTTGGTCCTTTGTTCACTTCATTTTACCGCAGATTTGTTTACAAACAAGGTACAATTCGACGCGGGATTTTCAGAAAGATTGAAACTAAAAGACTGTGCTGTGCCGACTATATTGGATTCGACAGTAATGTCGCACTACACAACTGTTTTCATTACGTGGTCACTATTGCTTCGTCTCTTCTTACAAATTGTTTGATATTTAGCCTATTGAGTTATTTATGTGTTTTTGACCTTAATCAGCAGCGTCCATCTATGAGGAATGTACGCTGTCAAACATACACAACTATTAGCCAATCATAGCAGTGGGCGTTTACTTCCGAGTCTACAATCCGCCACGCCTATTCAATCAGAGCGTTCTGATGAGGGGGGTTTAAAACAGGACAGAAAATAGCTTATTACTTCTAAATTATGTTATTTGATGTCAAAATCTTGATAACATTTTAAGTGGACCTCAGAGAACAGTACAAAATAAAAAAAACAAAGGCAGTTCATGACCCCTTTAAGCTATAATGGCAAATGGGGGAGTGTTTGGGAAACCTGTTTGAAAACAGGCATTATTTTTGTAATTCAGTTTTGTAATTTCACTAATGTTTAGTGCAGCAATAACATAACCTTTAAGGTAAATATGTTTGTTATATTCCGAAAACGTGTTAAATATTCAGATGGTGTGTAATTTTTGAGTTTAATACAGTGCTTTAATTATTTAAGAAGAGTTAAGAAACAAAAAGTGTGCCTTGCAAGTGTGACAACACACAAGTGGAGTAGCTCTGGCAGGCAGGTGCTTTGCTGACTGTCAGGTGCTGCTTGTGTCATGTGTCTCTTTGCATGTGCCTCAGGTGACATTTACCTCAAAGAGGCATGACAGCAGCACAGCTGACACAGGGAAAAGCTGGCGTCCACAGGCACATTTAACCCTGTGGGAGAGGGAGGCCATGCGGTTACCAGCACTGGTGTCCTATTACAACAATTCATTAAATGCTACAACGGCTGAAGAGAATGTCAGTGCCAATTCAGATTCCTTATGTTTTACCTGAAATAAACTATTCATATGTGAAGATAAAATAAAGTTGAACACTAGAGTTTGGAGAGGATTAAACGATGGAAAAGAAGGAATGGCTCTATTCTAGAGTTCAACTGCAGTTCTCTCGTCCCTATTCAGGCAAATTTTCATGCAGTTCCTGGTTGGTGGTTTGCATTCCAAATGCCACTAAAAGAGATTCAATGTATGTCTAGAGAACAAGGCCATCATCAGTACAGCACAAGTTCTAATTACGCTGTTATCTATTGACATTATAGCCAGTCTAATATTGACCTTCGAATAGAGGCAGAAATTTGACTCTAAACGAGAATGCGGAACCTCAAGGACTTTTTAAAAGCACAGGCAACAAAGCAGCAGCATCTAATGTCTGAAAGTCACCATGCAGAAGATCATATGGGTACAAAACCATTGTAATATCTCTCCTGGAGGGCAACATTGTGCCGTGCTGGAACTGATTAAAGCTCAATGAGCCGTTGGTGTTGCTTCTGCAGCCAACCAAAGGTATCAGTGACACAAGGTCTTTGTAAAACCAAACACACTCTACTAGATTGAAACCCTTTGCACATTTAAATTTATAGTTTCTTTCTTTCTCGTTTGTTAGTGAGCACTTTGCTAGGGATGGGAATGAGGAAGTAATGTGATTCTGATTCAGATGTTTTAATGACATCTTTGTAGAAGTGGCATAAATACAGTCTAATAATTGGCCTTAACTATAGATTAAACAAAACAAAAAAAAAAAACAGTAAATGAGGCAACATCATTTAATTTTAATTTAATTGATAAAATAGTTTGTTTCACTAAAAAGAAAAAAGTATTGGAGTCATTTGTTGGGAATCAGACTTCACTGGTTGTGTTGTATGGTATTGATTTGCTAAAAAGAACCAACTCCTTTATTCAGGAATCAAACAAAACTACTTGCTCTATGTTTTTGTTCATTTGTTTCTTTCTTTCTTTCGTTTTGTTTTTTCACACAAAAAAACCCCAACTCCGAGTCATTTGTTTGAGAATCAGACTACATTGGTTACATTTTATGTTTCTGATTTACTAAAAAGAACCAACTCATTTGAGTTATTCGTTCAGGAATCAGCCTACGCTGGTTATGTGGTATGTTTCTGATTCATAGTAGAGATCATTCTCCACCCTTACTGTATTTGGCTATGATCTGGAGCTTTTCATGTCAGACTACAGTTGTGTATGAAAGATACAAAATAACCACATGAAATACATTGAAGCTACTGCAAAAGAGCACTTTAAACATGGCTTTATGAAATGAATGGGGACCGTCAGTATGATGAGTGTCTCATTAGACACTATAAAGCCCAAACAGACTTCCATATACGGTATAGCTCTTCTTTAGTCCTTCTTTAGTATTGATATATTTCCACCTCTCTCTTTTCTTTCTTTTGCTGCCGTAAATATCCACGCCACTCCCTATGTTTAGCACGCCCACATATAAAGCACACAAAGCCACAAGCACAAAAATACAAATACATACTTATACAAACACACACACTGATGATATGCCCCAATTCCTCTTGCCCCTGCTTCTTTCATTTATACTCTGTTCAACCATTCCCATCATCATTCGTCTCTCTTTCTCTTTCCCCCTTTAGTTGAGTGTAAGAATGGATGCCTCGGCAGGTGACAGCTGGAATCTGATTCATACAGGAATGGAGGGAGGTAGGCAGGGCGAGAGAGAGATGGAGAGAACGAGAGAGAGAGAGGGGGATGAGAGGGACTGTCTGTAGGGCACAGTGATAAAGAGGAAACGCCGTCTCCCAGAGACTGCTGAGGATAGGGAGGAGAAGGGGGCCACACTCACTGATTGGTCCAAACAATCCCCGCCTAGCTTAGTCATGCCTCTGCTGATTGGCCCACAGCCATGCTTGCCAACAGCGCTCTTAGTCAATAACCTTTTCAGTGAAATTCTGCTTTGATGGCTGTATGTTAATATGCTGAAACCAACTATATAAGAAAGCTATCAGTCCAGAAATATATACATATGTTTTCAGGAGATATGTTTTCAAAGCTGAGTATATAGACATATATTCATTTTTTCCTTTCTCTTTGGAGTGTTACAAGCTCTTGGGTGCATAAAGAAGATCTGTAAATTTGCAAAAACTAAAGTCTCAAATCCAAAGAGATATTCTTTATAAAAGTTAAGAGTTAACCACGTCTACCTAAAACGGCTCGTTCGAACACGCCCCCACATATCTACCTCACTATGTGGGAAGATTTGCATAACGCCGCCCAAATGTTCACGCAAAGAAAGAAGGCGTAACTTTTATTCTTGCTGTAGTATTGTTGCCGCTGCCGCCATGTCCAGAAGACGCTGTGTGCTTCGTTGTGAAAGCGAAACTACTTTGTTTGGTCTTCCAAAAGAGGACGATATCCTCTTCGTCATGCCTAGAGCTGATCTGTGCTGGTCGCTGAGGGAATACATCAGCTTGGATCGCCAGCACATTTTATGGAGGACTGTTTACTGATCCTGGGAGACTAATGTTAGACTAAAATGCCGGCAGTTCTGATTCACGTAAGTACGTTTTCTTTTATCATTTGCCACTGATGAATCAAACGCGAGTTTTGGGCAGTGTGGAGTAACGTTAGCACTTGTTGTTTGTCATTTCTCTGATCACAAATGCAGACAGGGTTTTATGTTTA
>NW_015505682.1:1264831-1281588 GCF_001515645.1 Sinocyclocheilus grahami
CGATGAGCTTTGTAAAAATCGATGCGTTTCAGAAAGGCGGGGCATAGAGGAGAAACAATAATGTACAGTATGTGGAAAATAATGTGTTTTTTTAACTTTAAACCGCATAAACACATTTCATTACACCAAATACACAAAATAATGTTCTTTTTAGCAGCATCATATGACCCCTTTAATGTGAAAATTAAAACACTGAATCTAGTTAAAATGTTCAATATTTTCTACACACTTTTCACATAATAAACACAAGGAAGAATATTTATAAATTTTCATTGTTATGCAGCAATATAACAACATGGTAATGCATATATTTTACTACATACAATACTATAACATTTTGATTTAAAATGCCACAAGACTGACACAGAAGGGAAGAAATTGTTTAATACATTTTTTTTTTTTTTTTTGCGCACAAGAAGTATTCTCGTAGCTTCATAACATTACTGTTGAACCACTGATGTCACATGGACTATTTTAACAATGTCCTTACTACCTTTCTGGGCCTTGTCAGTTGCATTGTTGTCTATGCAGGGTCAGAAAGCTCTCAGATTTCATCGGAAATATCTTAATTTGTGTTCCAAAGATGAACGAAGGTCTTACGGGTTTGGAACGACATGAGGGTGAGTAGTTAGTTGGCTGAACTATCCCTTTAATAGCCAAATAAAAAAGCGCAAGAATGCCTGATTGTAATATTCACAATGTTGCTGTGTTTTACATCACCAGTAAAACCATTGCAAATATCTGATTCATTGCCTACCACTTTTTTCTATAGATGCAGGCCTGAAAATAGGAACCCCTGAGAAATACAAAATGAAGGATTCAAACTGCTATGTCAGCATGTGGGACTGTAAAAAAATCTCTCTCTCAGCAGTGTAATGTAGTGTACCTGGGCTGAAGCAGCAGGTAAAATCGGGGGGTGGGAGGTGGGGAAACAAGCGACCTGACTCAGCCACAGTACCAGCTGTTCCTGCCTTCAGGGGACAGTTTCATTTCACTCTTCGTGCTCCCTACTGAGTGTGCACTATATATGGCACTGAGGGGGAATTCGTGCTTTCAGATTAGAAGATACGGAAGAGTGGGCGACTCAGTGAGGGATTGAGACACAGACCTTTTCAGTGAGCCATAGGGAGACAAAGAGGACAGCACTGTGTGGGTGAGAGAATGTGTTTCAGAGACAGCTTGTCTCTTTCTTGGATTGTGCGCCTGACAAATCAGGCAAAGTTTAGGACTGTGCCACGCTTGTGTGATTTACCAGATATTACAAAAGCTATAGTAAAAGCTATTAGCACAATAACACAACTTCTTTATTGCTTAATTATAAATCATGACTGTTCAAATATTTTATCACCCTCTTGACTTTAAACTGCTGTGTGAAGACTGGATGATGTGCCGTTCTCATGGATTGTCGAAAAGACAAATGGTCTAGTCTCCAGTCGGATCATGAAGGGTCAAGGGTCAAATTGCTTGTTGTAATGACAAACAGTTAAACATGGGTTGCAGCATGACAGATGTTTGTGCCCTGACACCATACTGCACTCTATCATCATCAGGCTTAGTTTAAAGTAGCTGCAAATGGAAATCTATATAAAGGAAATGCTAATTAAGTTGTATTTTATGCCAACTGGGGTCCAGAGTGAGTAATTCTTTGAAAGACAGACTATTTATGTTAAGAGATCTCTCTCTCTCTCTCTCTCTCTCTCTCTCTCTCTCTCTCTCTCTCAATATATATACAGCATATAACCACTATATTTGACAATTATCTTAAAAAAACATCCATAGTATCTTATTTCTTATATACATTTGAGTGGTTTAACCACAAATTATTAAACAAATGATGTTGTGAATGATCAGTCATTATCAGGTTAATTAATTTGATACACAGACTGTGAATAAAGTGTAAATATCAATGTTATGAATGGGAGTTATGGTTGATGTCCTGTGCATATACAGTGGTTGGTTTGAGAGTGTTTGATGTTAGACAGTTACGAGTTGTAAAACCTGTGTGACTGTCCTCTCATATATCATCCCAACACATAAACATGCACTTTCATGCATGCCCTGAATGTCCGGCAGTGGCCTTTAGTGAAGAACCACAACAGAAGTTAAGTGGAACAAACATTCACGCATGTGCAGCATACACACACACACACACACACATTTGCCATCACTGACGCACCCTCGCTTATTCAACCTCAGACATGTTCAACAAATGTGTTTTGTGCCTCTTTATTCACTCCCATGAACACCCTCTCTCTCCACACATATATCCACACGATCTATATATTTTTTCTCTGTGACATGCACACACACATTCACCCCCTCATAACCCTCTGGTTGCAACTGTCCCTCAGGGTGATATGGCCACTAAGACAGGCATATAACAATGCCTTATTAACAGCCATCTCCTATTCTCCTAATCTCCCGTCACACCAGAGGCAGAAACACGTACTCACACAAATGCACACAGGATCAAATCAAATGATAGCTTAACAAGTTCACTAAAACATATTGGTAACACTTTACAATAAGGTCCCATTAGTTACCATTGAATAATGCATTAATTAATAAAAATCTGTTTTAGTTGTTGCAAATGTTGAAATTGTTACAGTATTTATTGATCTTTGTTAACGTTAGTTAATAAAAATACATGTTCATTGTTAGTTGATGTTAGCTCAGGTCCATTAAATAATATGAACAGATGTGATTTGATTATTATTATAACAGTAAACAATTTTGATTTTGATAATGTGTTAGTAAATGTTGAGATTAATAAATTCTTTAGAAATTTTTTTTCATTGGTAGTTCTTGTTTTCTAATGTTGTTAACTAATGTAAATAAATGGAACCTTACTGTAAAGTGTGACATAAAAATTGTATTTAGAATAGTTTTCTTAAATCTCACACACACACACAAAGTCTTGTCTTGTCAGTAAACTTGACTCAACCACTATATAATAATAGTGATAATTAAAATCCAGTGTTTTTGCTATATTGTGTCATCTTTTCATTTAATATTGCTGGAATTGATCAATTAATACATCTCTAAAAAAATGTGAACTAATTGTTTTCACTTCTATTTTTCTTTTTTTCTTTTAAAAGACAGTTTGGTTTTATTTACACCCCTGGCTTCCATATAGGGCAAACATTTTATCTATCTATCTATCTATCTATCTATCTATCTATCTATCTATCTATCTATCTATCTATCTTATCTATCTATCTTATCTATCTTGTCTGTCTGTCTGTCGGTCTCATATTCTGTTATCTATATATTGTAAATGCATATAGGCAATGCTAAATGTAATCTTTGTTATTTAATAAAAACGTAAGTAGGATCATTATAATAAATGATCATAATTTATTTTCATTGACACAACATTTAGTTATACAAATAACATGCATCTAGTTATCTAATGATCTGCATGTCATATTATATAATATAATATTATATTTAGGGCTGGGCAAGTTAAAGTGCACCTATTATGGATTTTTGAAAATTACTTTTCATGCAGTGTGTAACACAGCTCTAAGTGAATGAAAGCACCTGCAAAGTTTTAAATCCAAAAGTGCACCATATATAAAGTTATAGTCTCTCAAAAGAAAGAGTCGACTCTGAATCATTTAAAACGAATCCCAAGCCGTTTCATGTTGACGTCAACATGAAACATTAGCATATTGCCCGCCCACTTGTTGGTGTTTTCGCTTTGGTCTGAATGAAAATGCAAATGTATTCTTTGCCACTAGGTGCCGCTTTTGGAGCGGAAAAATAGTGGTTTCCCCGGTAACACAAAGCAGCGCTGCGCTCACAAACGCTGCTTTCTCAGACATTACAGGCGAGATGAAATGAAAATGAGACCAATCGGACTAATCGCCGCAGATTAGCGTCACGCAAAGGAGGGTTTTGGAAAAATTAATCGTTGAGCGAATCGTTTGGGAGTCGATGAGCAAATAATGTAAAAATACAATGAAAGTGTTTTTTTGACCTTGCATGCATGTCAACATGTTGTAACCAAAATATGAACCTTTCATAACCCATAATAGGGGCACTTTAATGCGTTATTATCACATTAACGCATTAATTAACGCCGACAATTATTTTATCGTGCATTAACAGTTTTTTTATTATTATGAAAGTCCGTTGCTCACTGGCTCTGAATACACATACAGACAAACCATGGGTCACAGGACACTTTGATTGGCCAATGCGTTCCTGAAATCAACAGATCTGTGACTGTCTACATTGCTCTACACGGCTAAATAGACACTTTCTATGCTTACACAGGTTAACCCTTTTTGTTATATTAGTTGTTCTTGTTGCTTTTGTGCAATAGCTGAATTACAATTTATATATTGTTTTTAGATATTTTATGTTTAGACATGTCTATTTTGTGGGAGTCCCGCGAATCATTTTCTTGTCTTGCATCCCGCGCACACACACGAGTCTCAACCCGCCTGCACTCGCCCATCAAGTGTTGTCCCGCGCCGCACTCTGTTGCGTTGGGTCCCGCGATCGTACAGGTCTTTACTCGGAAGGAGCCTGTTATAATGTTATGATCGAGGCTCTGGACTTTGAGCATAACTTTTTTCTCTAACAAACTAGACAAAACGTTAATGCCCTGGCAGTGGCTTTAGCTTTATATTTAATTTGATTACATTAATGTTTAAATTGAGATTTACAAGAAATAATGTAACTATGTAAAGGAAATACTGCTGTAAAAAAAGCATCTTATATGTTTAAAGTGTTTGCAAACAAATGTTATCGCACTTTTGTTCATATAGTAGTACTTTTAAAATAAAAGTGCGCAATACACTACTTTTGAATACATTATTGAATTTTGCACATCATGTGATTAATCGCGATTAATGGCAGAAAATCATGCGATTAAAATTTTTTATCGTTGCCCAGCATTATATTATATTATATATTTGTTGCCGATTTTGGGTTCAGTAAGAATAAAAATGAATACTTTTATTCATCAAGGATGCATTAAATTGTTCAAAAGTGGCAATGATGTTACAAAAGATTTCTATTTCAAATATATGTTGTTCTTTTGAACTTTCAATTCATCTGTGAATCCTGAAAATGTAAATCTATCACGTTTCCACAAAAATATTGGGCAGCACACAGTTTACAACATAATAATAATAATAATAATCAGCTAATAGTCAGAAATGTTTCTTGAGAGGCAAATCGGTATATTAGAATGATTTCTGACATTAAAAGCTGTGAAAAATGATAACAGACACTATTCACTAATGCTATGCTCACATTCTTACTCATAGTTGAGAAATGCATGTAACGATGTGACATCTGTCTCCATATGAATCATGCAGACACAACCTTAACTTCAGCACAACACAGCCTCTAATTAAACCCGACTGATTTAGACTCAAAGCGCCACCATTCTTTCATTCATCAGCTGCACACGAGTGTTTTACTGCAGACGTTTCCTTGTTTACGCTCTTAAAACGTACTCTGAATCCAAGCTCAGAGACAGGCAGCCGTGTCACTCAGTGTTGTTGTGTTGTGGCGAGCCTGTGATTATATAGTGTGGACCAGGTAAAATCGGGGGGTGGGAGGTGGGGAAACAAGCGACCTGACTCAGCCACAGTACCAGCTGTTCCTGCCTTCAGGGGACAGTTTCATTTCACTCTTCGTGCTCCCTACTGAGTGTGCACTATATATGGCACTGAGGGGGAATTCGTGCTTTCAGATTAGAAGATATGGAAGAGTGGGCGACTCAGTGAGGGATTGAGACACAGACCTTTTCAGTGAGCCATAGGGAGACAAAGAGGACAGCACTGTGTGGGTGAGAGAATGTGTTTCAGAGACAGCTTGTCTCTTTCTTGGATTGTGCGCCTGACAAATCAGGCAAAGTTTAGGACTGTGCCACGCTTGTGTGATTTACCAGATATTACAAAAGCTATAGTAAAAGCTATTAGCACAATAACACAACTTCTTTATTGCTTAATTATAAATCATGACTGTTCAAATATTTTATCACCCTCTTGACTTTAAACTGCTGTGTGAAGACTGGATGATGTGCCGTTCTCATGGATTGTCGAAAAGACAAATGGTCTAGTCTCCAGTCGGATCATGAAGGGTCAAGGGTCAAATTGCTTGTTGTAATGACAAACAGTTAAACATGGGTTGCAGCATGACAGATGTTTGTGCCCTGACACCATACTGCACTCTATCATCATCAGGCTTAGTTTAAAGTAGCTGCAAATGGAAATCTATATAAAGGAAATGCTAATTAAGTTGTATTTTATGCCAACTGGGGTCCAGAGTGAGTAATTCTTTGAAAGACAGACTATTTATGTTAAGGGATCTCTCTCTCTCTCTCTCTCTCTCTCTCTCTCTCTCTCTCAATATATATACAGCATATAACCACTATATTTGACAATTATCTTAAAAAAACATCCATAGTATCTTATTTCTTATATACATTTTAGTGGTTTAACCACAAATTATTAAACAAATGATGTTGTGAATGATCAGTCATTATCAGGTTAATTAATTTGATACACAGACTGTGAATAAAGTGTAAATATCAATGTTATGAATGGGAGTTATGGTTGATGTCCTGTGCATATACAGTGGTTGGTTTGAGAGTGTTTGATGTTAGACAGTTACGAGTTGTAAAACCTGTGTGACTGTCCTCTCATATATCATCCCAACACATAAACATGCACTTTCATGCATGCCCTGAATGTCCGGCAGTGGCCTTTAGTGAAGAACCACAACAGAAGTTAATTGGAACAAACATTCACGCATATGCAGCATACACACACACACATTTGCCATCACTGACGCACCCTCGCTTATTCAACCTCAGACATGTTCAACAAATGTGTTTTGTGCCTCTTTATTCACTCCCATGAACACCCTCTCTCTCCACACATATATCCACACGATCTATATATTTTTTCTCTGTGACATGCACACACACATTCACCCCCTCATAACCCTCTGGTTGCAACTGTCCCTCAGGGTGATATGGCCACTAAGACAGGCATATAACAATGCCTTATTAACAGCCATCTCCTATTCTCCTAATCTCCCGTCACACCAGAGGCAGAAACACGTACTCACACAAATGCACACAGGATCAAATCAAATGATAGCTTAACAAGTTCACTAAAACATATTGGTAACACTTTACAATAAGGTCCCATTAGTTACCATTGAATAATGCATTAATTAATAAAAATCTGTTTTAGTTGTTGCAAATGTTGAAATTGTTACAGTATTTATTGATCTTTGTTAACGTTAGTTAATAAAAATACATGTTCATTGTTAGTTGATGTTAGCTCAGGTCCATTAAATAATATGAACAGATGTGATTTGATTATTATTATAACAGTAAACAATTTTGATTTTGATAATGTGTTAGTAAATGTTGAGATTAATAAATTCTTTAGAAATTTTTTTTCATTGGTAGTTCTTGTTTTCTAATGTTGTTAACTAATGTAAATAAATGGAACCTTACTGTAAAGTGTGACATAAAAATTGTATTTAGAATAGTTTTCTTAAATCTCACACACACACACAAAGTCTTGTCTTGTCAGTAAACTTGACTCAACCACTATATAATAATAGTGATAATTAAAATCCAGTGTTTTTGCTATATTGTGTCATCTTTTCATTTAATATTGCTGGAATTGATCAATTAATACATCTCTAAAAAAATGTGAACTAATTGTTTTCACTTCTATTTTTCTTTTTTTCTTTTAAAAGACAGTTTGGTTTTATTTACACCCCTGGCTTCCATATAGGGCAAACATTTTATCTATCTATCTATCTATCTATCTATCTATCTATCTATCTATCTATCTATCTATCTATCTTATCTATCTATCTTATCTATCTTGTCTGTCTGTCTGTCGGTCTCATATTCTGTTATCTATATATTGTAAATGCATATAGGCAATGCTAAATGTAATCTTTGTTATTTAATAAAAACGTAAGTAGGATCATTATAATAAATGATCATAATTTATTTTCATTGACACAACATTTAGTTATACAAATAACATGCATCTAGTTATCTAATGATCTGCATGTCATATTATATAATATAATATTATATTGTATAAAGTGGCACAGCAGTTTATAATGTATTAGTCTATCTGATGATTGTAATAATCTGGAGGGAAAGAGAGAAAGGTTCCACCTGTTCAACCTGAGCTTGTGATGTGCTGGTCAAACAGAAACTCAGCTGTGTTCTCTTCCTGTCTCTCTCTCTCTCTCTGCTCCCGTTTGCATATGTGTGGTGATAATGGAAGAGCAGGCTGCACTCCACCCATCCCCACCCCACTCAAACCAGTCCAGCTGACTATTGACACTCCAAACATTTCCATAGCCTGCCCGCACAAGGAAAAACAGCAGGAAATACAGGGAGGAGGGAAAGAACAGGGCACCACAGACTAGCATCACTCTCTCATACAGTACACACTCACATTTATATAGAAATGTAATACGCACACACATATGAAGTATAGTATTGTAAAGAAAGCTATAGTTCACATTGTATTAATGATTTATTCTATCCGGTGTCACTCATGTTTGTAAATGTGAACTAGACTCTAGTTGAGCTCTTTTAAGTCTTTATGGCAACTGTATAATCTCATGTGGCATGCCTAGTGTTTCCCAACCTTTTTTGACTTGTGTACCTATTGACTTCTATAATTCTTATTCTAATAAACTAAGTTTGTGGATCTTGATAGTTTCAGTAAACATAGATCTGAATTCAATGAATAACAATGCCAGGATCAGTATTTTAGAATGATTTCTGAAGGATCTCCACTGACGACTGGAGTAATCACTGCTGAAAATTCAGCTTTACCATCACAGGAATAAATTGCATTTTAAAATATACAGGTATTTTAAACTGTTATGATATTTCAAAAATATTACTGTTTAACTGCTTGGTGAACATAAGAGACTTTTTGAATGGTGTGTACAGTTCATTATTACAGAGACAAAACATATTTATCTGCCTTCATCTAAATGTAGCAACTAGGTCCACCTTTGAAACAACTTATTTTCTTTTGAGTGACCACGTGGGACATTGGATAAGATTAACAAAAGCCAAATAGCTATTTAGGTAGCATTTTAGGACAGCTTATCAACTGTTTTTGCTTCAGAATCCAAATGTTATATTCGTCATCAGGTGGCTACCTAACACAATAACAAATGTAAACTGTATTTGTGACCCTGGACCACAAAACCAGTCATAAATATCACGGGTGTATTTGTAGCAATAGCCAACAATACATTGTATGTGTCAAAATTATTATTATTTTTATTTATGCCAAAAATCATTATATTAGGTAAAGATCATGTTCTATGAAGATATTTTGTAAATTTCCTACCATAAATATATCAAAACTTAATTTTTGATTAGTAATATGCATTGCTAAGAACTTAATTTGTACAACTTTAAAGGCAATTTTCTCAATATTTTGATTTCTTTGCACCCTCAAAAAAATCGACCCTTATGACTGATTTTGTGGTCCAGGGTCATATTTAATTTATCTGGGTTGCACTAGTTTTACCTGTTTTGTTCAGGGGTTTTTAGGACATGAATAATTTCTGCATAATTTGGCTAGTTTCTTCCAAGTGACATTAATTAGTAGCAATTTAGCATAGAGTTTGAATGGACGAATGGCCTTTAAAGGGTTACTCCACCTAAAAATGTAATACACTTATAATTTACTGACTCTCATGCTGCGCAAAATGTGTATGACTTTAACTAGATGAAAAAAACAATTTTTAGAAATGTAATCCATCTCTATGGCATGAATTGATGTCGTCTGATATGAAATGATAGCTTTATGTAAGAAAAGTACACACATTTTAAACATTTTTAACTATAAACCATCGCTTCTGGCCAACGTGTGTTTCACAACGAGCTGATGTTTACATCAAGCGTGAACTCATGAATTGTGACCTCTTTAAAAGCATTTTCAAAGCTTTAAAAAAAATAAAAAATAAAAAAGTACCAATGGTGTTTCAAGAGGATAGCATTCCAATTGAACTCCATTGTGGTGTAGTACTGTCACTTTTTATGACTCAGTTGATGCATCAAATTCCGCCCTAGATTTTGTTCCCGTTGAACATCCGGTTTCATTTAGAAATACGTCACAGATGGTAGAGTAAAATGAGTTGCGAATACAAATTCCTTTTGAAAAACTTATATGCAAAACAATATGAGAATGGGAATGTGGATAATATTATAAATATTGATATTATAAAGGCTAAAATGAATTTGATATTCTGATCTAAGATGATCTGTAGATGCAGTTTTGTTTTTGTGTACATAAGTGGTTCTCACATTGTGTCATTGTCATATGACTCAAACGTGTGTTACACGTTTGCACTTGAGCTTTATCTTAAGTGCAAATCAAGGATACTGTTTGACATCTTTGTGTAAAGCTTCTGCCTGACAAATAATCTGGTTTGACTTCTAATGAGCACCACCGAGACTAATTACTGGATATTACATGCAGAAGTTGGTATTGTTTCCTCTATTCATCATTCAGGAATATCAGCAAAGAGCCACAATTCGCTCCATTTATCGCCAACCTACTTTTGGTTTCATGTTTCTCTGTTCTTCGATTTCACTCCTCCCTCAGTTCTGATTCTGGAGCCTGTGGAAAGAGACGATCTGAGTGGGAAGACTCTGAAGATCACAGACTTTGGTCTTGCTCGGGAATGGCATCGCACCACGAAGATGAGCGCAGCGGGCACGTATGCCTGGATGGCTCCCGAGGTCATCAAGCTGTCCCTGTTCTCCAAAAGCAGCGATGTGTGGAGGTGAGCTTCCATCCTCGTCTGGACTATCTTTTGCGGCCTAACTAGAGGTTTTGTGGCTGATTATAGTCTTTTTCGTGTCAGTTTTGGAGTGTTACTCTGGGAGCTGCTGACTGGTGAGGTGCCATACCGTGAAATCGATGCTTTGGCTGTGGCCTATGGAGTTGCCATGAACAAGTTGACCCTTCCCATCCCCTCCACCTGCCCTGAGGCCTTTGCACAGCTGCTGGGAGGTAAGAACAGTTATGGTTGAACCACATGAAACACTGACCTTTGAGATATCCACTCTTTATTTCATAGCATCATTATTTATGTCTCTCTCTCTCTCTGTAGAGTGTTGGTGTCCTAACCCACATGGACGTCCTTCTTTTGGAAGTATCTTGAACAGGCTGGTGGACATTGAGCAATCAGCCATGTTTCAGATGCCGCTCGAGTCTTTCCATTCCCTGCAGGAAGACTGGAGGCTGGAGATCCAGCAAATGTTTGATGAATTGCGAGCAAAAGAGAAGGTTAGGACCATAAACTGATGTTTGTTTTATATTTAATACAACTCAAGGAGAAAGTACGAGTGGCAAGTGGTGAACTTCTGAAATCTTTTCAGTGCAGTATAAAAAAAATATATATATATATAGATATACTGTATATAGAGTGGGGGAAAACGCCCCCCCTTAAGGACTGTGTAATTTTTTTCTGTGAAACAAAAGTTAAATGTGTTCAGAAAAATTATCATAGTTTTAGTGACAATGACATAAATTATAAACAAAGTATGAAAAATGTCCAGAGTTTTCATGTTATTAGATTTTTAACAAAAATTGAATTTGTACCAAGGGGGTGTTTTACAGCAAAATCAGAGTACAGACAGTTCCCTTTCATGGGAACTTCGAAATGCGTCCTCTAGGGGTCGCTATGGGGAACGCCTCGTCGTGACCCGTGTCTGAAGCATACATTGAAAAAACACCAACTCGTTGGCCGGCGACAGCCATGACGTCACTACCGGTGCGACTATAGTATAAATAGGCGCCGGGAGCTACACACTCTACCCTCTCTCTCTCTCTCTCTCTCTTTCTATATATATTGATATTTAAACCATTTGCACAATAAATATGGATCACCATTTACCCTATATTATCAACCAGCACTATAATCCCTAGGGGTGCTCCGATCAGGGTTTTTGAGGCCGATCACAGATCGCCGATCACAGAAAGCAGTATTTGCTGATACCGATCACCGATACCAATCTTTTTAAAGCCTTCTTTTTATCATTTATATTTATTTATAGTGATACTCCAATCAGGATTTTTAGACATTTATTCAGGGCCTGAATTTCATTTTTGAAAATGGGGGGAATTCCCCTCTTAGGTGACTCTTGTGAGAGGGGAAGCAGCACGGACTGTGGTTTCACACAGGAGTCCACTACTGATCCGTGGCTGTTTACCACAAACGCAACATTTAATGATAAATCCAAACATTGTCACTGAAAATGCTTTTTCAGCATTGCAATTCTTTTTTTACACAGTACAGTAATACTCAGACATGTTTAAACACAATAAACATAAACAACACATTATTCAATGCTTTTTACTTTTGCATTTACTTCTAGATTTATATATTAAGTTGCTCAAGCAAGTGGCAAAACATTGAAACTACTTTTCTTACGTTATCACAAACTTATTGACAGAAATAGTCAGCTCTACTGCCTTTCCTTTTGCATTGAAATCTTTATTACAAGCAATCCTGCAGTTCATAAAGAACTTTGTTTTCCTTCCTCCACGAGTGCCATCTATTATTGCTTATCTAAAAGTGCTCTTTCCCTTTAAACCTAGCCAAAAAGCCATATGTGTTGACTGTGAAACACAGTAGACTTTAATAATATGCATTTATGGTGTAATTACTACATTTTCGTGTCAATACATGTTCATATTTACTGCAAACAATGTGCTGTTACTTAAATTCAGGTCTGGAAACGATCTCTGCACTGCTGCAGACGCGCCACTCCTGGAACGCACTGCCGGACACCAACCGTGTGCAGTGTGCACGCTTTATTAATCCGTTAACATGAGCGTGGAAAAAATACGCACCACATACGCACTGCAAATGTGAACCTGACATTATGTGTGTGCGCTGCGAGGGTGCATGAGCGCACGGTCTCCAGAAGTGCGCGCGAGCGCTTAATGGTTAAACACTGGCAAGAATTAAAATGTAATGCAATTTATAAACTTTAGTGACGCTTGTGACACTGCCTCGATTGTGCAAGTGACAATTCCTTTGTCAACTGTGCAGCGTGCAGCTCGCTTATAGACAGATGCGATGTGATTTGAAGCCATTTGCGTGTTTTGAGAGAGAAAGAGAGCGCGTGCAGTGATTCACTCACGCTGTTTGTGAAATTACGTCTCACACAAGGTTTTCAAATGAATTTATAAGTTATTTAATGAAGAAATATGACGGTGAGTACCTCACCTTCAGCATTATAATGATTTCACCTGCTCCAGACAGAGACTGAGATGGTGCCGCTGCATGTCGTGCAAACCTCTCAAGGCAGCGTCATCAGCTTGAGATCATTTTTTTTTTGAGATCGGCCTTTTTGGAGACTGCCGATCAATCATCCCAAAGCGATTATCGGCCGATAGTGATCGGTAGCCGATCAATCGGAGCACCCCTAATAATCCCATATAATTTACACATTTAACCATATAAATAATATTATAATTTATATTAATATACTCCGTCTCATTGAAGTCTTGTAAATTTAGGTTTTTAATTTTTTTTAAAATTTGAAATAACAAAGTACAGTAATAATACAGTATTTTTTATTTTTGCTTTATTTCTGTACTGTCAATTAGCAACCAATACCAAATTAGAATTTTAAATTAGAATTTTTTTTAATTTAAAAAGAATGCTAAAATAAATACAAATAAATAATTGTTGTTTTATAAAGTATAAAATTTGGGGTTGGTTGGATGTTTTAATGTTTTCTCTTATTTTCAGCAAAGGCTCCATTTATTTGATCAAAATACAGTCATAACAGTAATATTTTCAAAATATTATGATAACTTTAACTGTTGAAAATTTTATTATAAAACTTTTTTTTTTAAATGGCTTCATGTTTTCAGAAATCATTCTAAAATGCTGATTTGGTGCTCAAGAAAATGTTCTTATTATCAGCATTGAAAACATTGCGTAATATTTTTGTAGAAATCGTGCTTTGTTTTTCTCAGTATTCTTTGATGAATAGAAAGTTCAAAAGAACAGCATTTATCTGAAATTTGAAGATATACTTTTTAAACAATGTGAAAGTTTCTACTCTCACCTTTGATCAATTTAATGTCCTTGCTGAATAAAAGTTGCTGGAAAAAAACTTACTAACTCCAAACATTTAAATGGTATTGTACATTTACATATATATATTTGATAAATTTAGGATCTAATAAAGATACAGATTAGGTGGTTAAGACTACAATGTATGTTTACACACAATTATTGTGAACCTATATACAACAGGCAGAGGTAGAAAGAGTACGAAATTATTCTACTCAAGTAAAAGTACCATTACATTAATTAAATTTTACTTTAAGGGGTCATAGGATGCTACATGCACTTTTACAAGTTGTTTGAACTGAAATATGTGTTGGCAGTGTGTGTACACAACCACCCTATAATGATAAAAATCCCCCCAGTGTTTTTTTTTTATCTCGTTAAATGTTTTCCCCTTTCTCAAATCGAGTCTGGAAACGATCTCTGCACTGCTGCAGACGCGCCACTCCTGGAACGCACTGCCGGACACCAACCGTGTGCAGTGTGCACGCTTTATTAATCCGTTAACATGAGCGTGGAAAAAATACGCACCACATACGCACTGCAAATGTGAACCTGACATTATGTGTGTGCGCTGCGAGGGTGCATGAGCGCACGGTCTCCAGAAGTGCGCGCGAGCGCTTAATGGTTAAACACTGGCAAGAATTAAAATGTAATGCAATTTATAAACTTTAGTGACGCTTGTGACACTGCCTCGATTGTGCAAGTGACAATTCCTTTGTCAACTGTGCAGCGTGCAGCTCGCTTATAGACAGATGCGATGTGATTTGAAGCCATTTGCGTGTTTTGAGAGAGAAAGAGAGCGCGTGCAGTGATTCACTCACGCTGTTTGTGAAATTACGTCTCACACAAGGTTTTCAAATGAATTTATAAGTTATTTAATGAAGAAATATGACGGTGAGTACCTCACCTTCAGCATTATAATGATTTCACCTGCTCCAGACAGAGACTGAGATGGTGCCGCTGCATGTCGTGCAAACCTCTCAAGGCAGCGTCATCAGCTTGAGATCATTTTTTTTTTGAGATCGGCCTTTTTGGAGACTGCCGATCAATCATCCCAAAGCGATTATCGGCCGATAGTGATCGGTAGCCGATCAATCGGAGCACCCCTAATAATCCCATATAATTTACACATTTAACCATATAAATAATATTATAATTTATATTAATATACTCAGTCTCATTGAAGTCTTGTAAATTTAGGTTTTTAAATTTTTTTTAAATTTGAAATAACAAAGTACAGTAATAATACAGTATTTTTTATTTTTGCTTTATTTCTGTACTGTCAATTAGCAACCAATACCAAATTAGAATTTTAAATTAGAATTTTTTTTAATTTAAAAAGAATGCTAAAATAAATACAAATAAATAATTGTTGTTTTATAAAGTATAAAATTTGGGGTTGGTTGGATGTTTTAATGTTTTCTCTTATTTTCAGCAAAGGCTCCATTTATTTGATCAAAATACAGTCATAACAGTAATATTTTCAAAATATTATGATAACTTTAACTGTTGAAAATTTTATTATAAAACTTTTTTTTTTAAATGGCATCATGTTTTCAGAAATCATTCTAAAATGCTGATTTGGTGCTCAAGAAAATGTTCTTATTATCAGCATTGAAAACATTGCATAATATTTTTGTAGAAATCGTGCTTTGTTTTTCTCAGTATTCTTTGATGAATAGAAAGTTCAAAAGAACAGCATTTATCTGAAATTTGAAGATATACTTTTTAAACAATGTGAAAGTTTCTACTCTCACCTTTGATCAATTTAATGTCCTTGCTGAATAAAAGTTGCTGGAAAAAAACTTACTAACTCCAAACATTTAAATGGTATTGTACATTTACATATATATATTTGATAAATTTAGGATCTAATAAAGATACAGATTAGGTGGTTAAGACTACAATGTATGTTTACACACAATTATTGTGAACCTATATACAACAGGCAGAGGTAGAAAGTACAAAATTATTCTACTCAAGTAAAAGTACCATTACATTAATTAAATTTTACTTATCCCCCCAGTTTTATCTCGTTAAATGTTTTCCCCTTTCTCAAATCGAGCCGATCTCAGATGCCTGTCTGTGTGACGTCATGACGTCACACCCCTCCCACGATAGTTTGATTGACAGTAGCGTTTCAGCATAGACTGGACTGGTGTCTTACCTTATACCCACCCTGAGTGAGCTGTCATCAGTCCGCCATTGTATCACCGCCGGAGCAGATGTAGACAAGAATGACTCCTAACAAGTGATTGAGGTGTTCTGTTGTTGGATGTAATAATGAACATAGCAGTCCTCATTTACTCCTGACATCTGAGCCGCTGAACTCGCAGTGGATTTCGTTTGTTTCTGAAGGGAATGCTCCCCTGATCTGCCTAAATGTGTCTTATGTTCGCACGAATCATTCATGATCCAGCCTCATCTACAGAAGAAGTGAGTATAATGTTTTGTAATGAATCTTTGCAAATCGCCTTTCCTAATAATGTGCTAATTAGCAGGTTTCACGATGAATTCCACTCATGTTTAGTACATGTTAACTCAAAGATTCGTAGAAAAAATATAAACGTTGTAAGGTAAGGTAAGGTAAGGCATGTTATTTGCAATTATGTGTTGTGGCTGGG
>NW_015505682.1:1281746-1282865 GCF_001515645.1 Sinocyclocheilus grahami
GAGACTGCCGATCAATCATCCCAAAGCGATTATCGGCCGATAGTGATCGGTAGCCGATCAATCGGAGCACCCCTAATAATCCCATATAATTTACACATTTAACCATATAAATAATATTATAATTTATATTAATATACTCCGTCTCATTGAAGTCTTGTAAATTTAGGTTTTTAATTTTTTTTAAAATTTGAAATAACAAAGTACAGTAATAATACAGTATTTTTTATTTTTGCTTTATTTCTGTACTGTCAATTAGCAACCAATACCAAATTAGAATTTTTTTTATTTAAAAAGAATGCTAAAATAAATACAAATAAATAATTGTTGTTTTATAAAGTATAAAATTTGGGGTTGGTTGGATGTTTTAATGTTTTCTCTTATTTTCAGCAAAGGCTCCATTTATTTGATCAAAATACAGTCATAACAGTAATATTTTCAAAATATTATGATAACTTTAACTGTTGAAAATTTTATTATAAAACTTTTTTTTTTAAATGGCATCATGTTTTCAGAAATCATTCTAAAATGCTGATTTGGTGCTCAAGAAAATGTTCTTATTATCAGCATTGAAAACATTGCATAATATTTTTGTAGAAATCGTGCTTTGTTTTTCTCAGTATTCTTTGATGAATAGAAAGTTCAAAAGAACAGCATTTATCTGAAATTTGAAGATATTTTTTAAACAATGTGAAAGTTTCTACTCTCACCTTTGATCAATTTAATGTCCTTGCTGAATAAAAGTTGCTGGAAAAAAACTTACTAACTCCAAACATTTAAATGGTATTGTACATTTACATATATATATTTGATAAATTTAGGATCTAATAAAGATACAGATTAGGTGGTTAAGACTACAATGTATGTTTACACACAATTATTGTGAACCTATATACAACAGGCAGAGGTAGAAAGTACAAAATTATTCTACTCAAGTAAAAGTACCATTACATTAATTAAATTTTACTTTAAGGGGTCATAGGATGCTACATGCACTTTTACAAGTTGTTTGAACTGAAATATGTGTTGGCAGTGTGTGTACACAACCACCCTATAATGATAAAAATCCCCCCAGTGTTTTTTTTTTATCTCGTTAAATGTTTTCCCCTTTCTCAAATCGAG
>NW_015505682.1:1283904-1286062 GCF_001515645.1 Sinocyclocheilus grahami
GAGGAATTATGGTATTCTTCTGTAGCCTGACGACGAGTAACTTTACGTTAACAGTTGTTCGTGTGAACTCAAAGACAGCCTGATGCTTTGTTTATAGACTATTTGTGGGTGGCTGTTTGTTGCTTCACCTATCAATTCGTGTCGATAAAGTATAATAGGGTTAATCCTCTATAGTGATTTATCCTATATAGTGCTTGCATAAAGCAGGTAGTGCATACACTAGCTGTTATGTATCTTTGTAAGTCATTGTAAGCCCACGCGCAATAGCTTCGTGTGATATTGATTTACTATATAAAATGATATGAATATATACATTTTCTGCCCCTATATCTTCAATTTTGTGATCATTCTAAATGCATTTTAACAGACTGAATCACGCAGTGAAAGAACGCACTCTAAATGCGCACGCACTAGTCTAATCTACTAGACTTCACGGAGTGTTTTGTTTGGTTTTTGGCAAAATACTGATAATACATTGTTAAAACAACAATTACGATATTATTGCAGACGAAATATCGCACAACTCCGCACCACTGTCTTTTTGGCTAATTTGTGCAAAACCTCTTGCTAAACTGTCAAAGCGTCATTTTAACCACCAATGCAACGATGCAAGTATTTACCTTACCTATACATGCTTGCGAAGGGTTGATGTCGAGATTTTATAAGCTGCTAGTTTGGTCTCCCTAGGCAAACACAGCTTACACTGCATAATGGAGCATAAATATGGCCAGGGGTTCACTTCATTTTCTTCGAGTTCAACTTCAGCAGAATACGACGGGGTTTCGTTTTCAGCTGTGTCTGCTCCACTAATGCCTGTTTTGTCCGTCTGCATCTTTCTTGTGATTTTAGTGCCAGGTTGCTCTCCTGCCCATTATTTACTGCAGTAGTTTCCAGGGAGCGATTTTTATTTATTTTTTACTCCGTAATTAATGTGTTTTAAAATGTAGCGAAGTACAATACTTCAAACAAAATATACTTAAGTAAAAGTAAAATTACAGATTTTAAAAATTACTTTAAAACGTAGAAGTACACAAAAAAACTACTCAATTACAGTAACGCGAGTAAATGTAATTCGTTACTTTCCACCTCTGACAACAGGCGGCAAAGAGAGCCTAATGCGTGGGAAAATCTAATCCGCTACGCTTAGGGAAATTACACAAGCAACAATATTATAAGCAATAACTTGTAGGCTTAGTGGATTAGTGGTCTAAATAATCGCCTGTTCATTAGGAGTTGCGATCCTGGGAGGAAGCTCTGGCACGGGCAGCTGAGGAACAGAGGGAGCAAGAGGAGCATCTGAGGAGGCGTGAGCAGGAGTTAGCCGAGAGGGAGATCGACATTGTGGAGAGAGAGCTCAACATCATCATCCATCAGATGTATCAAGAGAAACCACGCGTGAAAAAACGCAAAGGCCACTTCAAAAAGAGCAGACTGCTCAAACTTGGCAGGGACAGCAACTGCATCAGTCTGCCTTCTGGTGGGTGGAATGGGAACATACACTAGCGGTCAAAAGTTTGGGAGAATTACCATTGTTTAATGCTTTTCTTTTGAGGCTGCATTTATATGTTTGTGGTGCGAGCTGAATACAGTCAAAATAGATATATTGCAAAATTGAAATACTATTTAGAACAGCTGTTGTCTATTTTAATATATTTTATGATGTAATTTATTCCTGCGACAGCAAAGCTGAGTTTTCAGCAGAACGCGATCCTTCAGAAATCATTCTGATAAGCTGATTTGCTGCTCAAGAAACATTTTTATTGTATCTGCTGCCCAGCATTTTGTGGAAACTAATCAATCAATGCCTTAATTCTGCAAGGATGCATTTAATTGATCAAAAGTGACAGTATAGACATTTAATGTTACAAAAGCTTTTATTTCAAATAAATGCTGCTTTTTTGATAAGAATTAGAACCATTATTAATAATTAAGAACCAGTAATAACTGTTAATAATTGAGTGCCAAATCAGCATATTAGAATGATTTCTGAAGGATCGTGTGACACTTAAGACTGGAGTAACTCGGCTTTGCATCACAGGAATAAATTGCATCATAAAATATATTTCAATAGAAAACAGTTATTTTAAATTGTAATAATATTTCACAACATTGCTGGTTCTACTTTATTTTAATCAAATAATTGGAGCCTTGCGGAGCA
>NW_015505682.1:1287983-1305960 GCF_001515645.1 Sinocyclocheilus grahami
AATTCCACTCATGTTTAGTACATGTTAACTCAAAGATTCGTAGAAAAAATAAAAACGTTGGACTCTGTGGTCGATTCTGTGTTAAGGTAGGGTATGTTATTCGCAATTATGTGTTGTGGCTGGGTAGTTATTGGTCTGCGTGACTCTCGATGTCTTAGGCCTAATTGAACAGAGGAATTATGGTATTCTTCTGTAGCCTGACGACGAGTAACTTTACGTTAACAGTTGTTCGTGTGAACTCAAAGACAGCCTGATGCTTTGTTTATAGACTATTTGTGGGTGGCTGTTTGTTGCTTCACCTATCAATTCGTGTCGATAAAGTATAATAGGGTTAATCCTCTATAGTGATTTATCCTATATAGTGCTTGCATAAAGCAGGTAGTGCATACACTAGCTGTTATGTATCTTTGTAAGTCATTGTAAGCCCACGCGCAATAGCTTCGTGTGATATTGATTTACTATATAAAATGATATGAATATATACATTTTCTGCCCCTATATCTTCAATTTTGTGATCATTCTAAATGCATTTTAACAGACTGAATCACGCAGTGAAAGAACGCACTCTAAATGCGCACGCACTAGTCTAATCTACTAGACTTCACGGAGTGTTTTGTTTGGTTTTTGGCAAAATACTGATAATACATTGTTAAAACAACAATTACGATATTATTGCAGACGAAATATCGCACAACTCCGCACCACTGTCTTTTTGGCTAATTTGTGCAAAACCTCTTGCTAAACTGTCAAAGCGTCATTTTAACCACCAATGCAACGATGCAAGTATTTACCTTACCTATACATGCTTGCGAAGGGTTGATGTCGAGATTTTATAAGCTGCTAGTTTGGTCTCCCTAGGCAAACACAGCTTACACTGCATAATGGAGCATAAATATGGCCAGGGGTTCACTTCATTTTCTTCGAGTTCAACTTCAGCAGAATACGACGGGGTTTCGTTTTCAGCTGTGTCTGCTCCACTAATGCCTGTTTTGTCCGTCTGCATCTTTCTTGTGATTTTAGTGCCAGGTTGCTCTCCTGCCCATTATTTACTGCAGTAGTTTCCAGGGAGCGATTTTTATTTATTTTTTACTCCGTAATTAATGTGTTTTAAAATGTAGCGAAGTACAATACTTCAAACAAAATATACTTAAGTAAAAGTAAAATTACAGATTTTAAAAATTACTTTAAAACGTAGAAGTACACAAAAAAACTACTCAATTACAGTAACGCGAGTAAATGTAATTCGTTACTTTCCACCTCTGACAACAGGCGGCAAAGAGAGCCTAATGCGTGGGAAAATCTAATCCGCTACGCTTAGGGAAATTACACAAGCAACAATATTATAAGCAATAACTTGTAGGCTTAGTGGATTAGTGGTCTAAATAATCGCCTGTTCATTAGGAGTTGCGATCCTGGGAGGAAGCTCTGGCGCGGGCAGCTGAGGAACAGAGGGAGCAAGAGGAGCATCTGAGGAGGCGTGAGCAGGAGTTAGCCGAGAGGGAGATCGACATTGTGGAGAGAGAGCTCAACATCATCATCCATCAGATGTATCAAGAGAAACCACGCGTGAAAAAACGCAAAGGCCACTTCAAAAAGAGCAGACTGCTCAAACTTGGCAGGGACAGCAACTGCATCAGTCTGCCTTCTGGTGGGTGGAATGGGAACATACACTAGCGGTCAAAAGTTTGGAAGAATTACCATTGTTTAATGCTGTTCTTTTGAGGCTACATTTATATATTTGTGGTGCGATCTGAATACAGTCAAAATAGATATATTGCAAAATTGAAATACTATTTAGAACAGCTGTTGTCTATTTTAATATATTTTATGATGTAATTTATTCCTGCGACAGCAAAGCTGAGTTTTCAGCAGAACGCGATCCTTCAGAAATCATTCTGATAAGCTGATTTGCTGCTCAAGAAACATTTTTATTGTATCTGCTGCCCAGCATTTTGTGGAAACTAATCAATCAATGCCTTAATTCTGCAAGGATGCATTTAATTGATCAAAAGTGACAGTATAGACATTTAATGTTACAAAAGCTTTTATTTCAAATAAATGCTGCTTTTTTGATAAGAATTAGAACCATTATTAATAATTAAGAACCAGTAATAACTGTTAATAATTGAGTGCCAAATCAGCATATTAGAATGATTTCTGAAGGATCGTGTGACACTTAAGACTGGAGTAACTCGGCTTTGCATCACAGGAATAAATTGCATCATAAAATATATTTCAATAGAAAACAGTTATTTTAAATTGTAATAATATTTCACAACATTGCTGGTTCTACTTTATTTTAATCAAATAATTGGAGCCTTGCGGAGCATAAGAGACTTCTTTAGTATAATTTTAATTATTCCAAACTTTTGACCAGCTTTGCATTATGTACTGTACATTTATACCTAATCAAAATTAGTGTTATTGTCCAGTAAAATGTTTTATCATACAAGGGTATGAAAACAAACTGAAATCTGAAGAGTCCAGCCAATATACCCTTAAAGTCTATTTAATTCTATCTATGTAGAATCCTATTCTGTAAGTCCCTGACAGCATCTGTCTGTTTTAGGTTTTGAACATAAGATCACGGTGCAAGCGTCACCCAGCGTGGACAAGAGGAAAGGTCAGGGTAGTGAAAGCACCACTCCTCCTGCCAGCCCAGGGGTCATTCCTCGCCTCAGAGCCATACGCCGTAAGTCAATGTGTGAATGTTTGGGTTTTATATAGGAGAATAAATAAGGACCAGAGTACATTGCTGGTGTAGCTTATTACATATTGATGTACGCCTGCATTGCCTTGTGCCAAGAATCAATACCACTTAAAAGAGTTGAATGTGTCTGTGAAGTGCATTGAGACTGTCTTAGCTTACATACTTGTGTTTCTATGCAATCCATACTTTATGCTGTGTTAGGTAGCAATATGTAGTATGCAAAAACAAAGATAAATGGAATATTTTCTGAAATGTGTTTGTATTGCTGTGTGGTCTAGTGACGCCCAGTGATGGAAGGAAGACGTGGGGCCGGACGGCAGTGTGTAAGAAAGAAGACATAGGGACCAAGAAGAAGGGCCGAACATGGGGGCCCAGCTCCACACATCAGCGCGAGAGAGTCGGTGGAGAGGACAGGTAGACTAAAAAATATATACCTTTAAAGGAGTTGTATTTCTTTTTCTTTTTATTTATGTAACTAGTTTTTTTATTTTTTATTTACTTAATTTATTTATTTGATGTAGAAGTCCACTTATAATGCTTTTTAATTATTTATTATTATTGTTATATTAATGTTTTTGTGCCAACATTTTGTATACATTTACTTAATGACTCTAGGGGGTATATATAGAGTAAATATATATATATATATTATACACATATAAGGCATGTGACAGTATCAAATTTTCATGTTGTGATAACTGCCAAAGCATTTATCACAGTATACAGTATTATCACAATATTGAAAAAAGTTGCATAAAGGGTTGACATAATACAGTATAACAGGTTTAATAACTTTTTCCTTATAACAAAAAGACCTGAACATTTAAATACTGTACAATAAAGCAATACACAAAAAAAATGTATAAAGGAAACATGTTTCAAACATTAAACTACAAAAGAATCATAAAGACCCATAGGTAACACTTTACAATAAGGTCTCATTAGTTAACCTTAGTTGCATGCATTAACATTAACAATGAGCAGTAGCTACATTTGTTACAGAAGTTATTATTCTTTGTTAGAAAAAATTACAAGTGTTTGTTCATGTTAGCTTGGGTCCATTAAATAATACAGTTTCTATTTTTGATTTTAATAAAACATATTCATATTTTTATATTTATATTATACAATTTGTATAACTACATTTGATTTTTAATTGAAATGTAATCAAGCTGCTCCCCTTTTTGTTAGGTTAAAGTCACTTGGGGAGGGTAAGGTGTTGTCCTCCAGTGCTCCAAATCTGGGGAAGTCCCCAAAACATGCTCCTATGACAGCTGGATTCTCAAGCCTAAATGAAATGGGTGAGTCTGAGTCCCCAATACAGTACATCAAACAGATATCAACTGAAATTATAGGACGTTTATGATCTGTTTCTCTTTATTCATGATTAATTCACTACCCTTATCTTCTGTGTAGAGGAGCACTGTGAGTTTGATGACAGCTCCCCAGGACGTCTGGCTCCTGAGCTGGGCAGTAATGGAGCGATGGAGGAGGTGGGTTTAGGGTCAGCGGGTGTAGGACCGGGAACAGGCTCACAGGATTCAGTTCGGCGCTGCAGCCAGAGGAAAAAGAGTGACCTGCTGCTGCTGGGCTGTGCCTCCATACTGGCCGCTGTGGGCCTGGGCTCTGACATCTTCCAGCTGGGACGACAGCAGGTACACATTATGAGAGACTGGGAAAGTGGAAAAGAAAAGTAAGGAACAAAAGAAAAGAGGCTTAATAGGAGGGTTGAGTAGTACATTGTTAATGAATGCATTATCATAAGCAAGACTACAAATATTGATTATCACTTTGTAATTATTATACATTTAACAGTTACACTTTATTTTAAAGGGATAGTTCACCCAAAAATGAAAATTCTGTTAAAGGGGTGGTTGATTGCGATTTCACTTTTTTAACGTTAGTTAGTGTGTAATGTTGCTGTTTGATCATAAACAATATCTGCAAAGTTACGAAGCTGAAAGTTCAATGCAAACGGAGATATCGTCTTTTAAAATTCTGTTATAGCTATGAGAAGCGTTAAACATGGGAAAATGGAAAGCGTGCGGTTTCCGAACTGTATTAAAGCTTTAATCAGAATAAAACCGTATATTAAAAACTAACAGAAGCAGTATCATTTACAAATAACAGAGTATCTAAAAGTATAAGACAACAACAAACACAAATATTAGGCCTACCATTAAAAGCCGTGCTTGCACAGGTTCTGCGTGATCCTCTTCACTAATATCCTCTGCGTCTCAATCGGGCTCAAATTGATAAGCAATATAGACGACGTCATTGTTTACAATATTTTAACAAACAAAGCATTAACATGTTAGACTGCACCCCATAAACAGTCAACCACCCCTTTAATAATTAATTACTCACCCTCATGTCGTTCCAAAACCGTAAGACCTTCGTTCATCTTCGGAACTCAAATTAAGATATTTTTGATGGAATCCAAGAGCTTTCTAACCCCCCATAGAAAACAATGCAACTGAAATGTTCCCAGAGCCAGAAAGGTAGTACTAAGGACATCGTTTAAATAGTACATGTGACATCAGTGGTTCAACCGCAGTTTTACAAAGCTACGAGAATACTTTTTGTGTGCAAAAAAGAAAGATTTTATTCAACAACCCTTCTCCTCCAAATCATCTTCCGCCATTATCGCTTTTTCTACGTCAGCAGCAGCACGCGCATGCGTTGTTTACGTGCGGTACTCTCGATAATGGCTGGAGACGATTTGGAGGAGAAGAATTGTTGAATAAAGTCATTATTTTTGTTTTCTTTGCGCACAAAAAGTATTCTCATAGCTTCGTAAAATTGCGGTTGAACCACTGATTTCACATGGACTGTTTTAACGATGTCCTTACTACCTTTCTGGGTCCGGGAACATTTCAGCTGCATTGCTCTCTATGGGAGGGTCAGAGAGCTCTCGGATTTCATCAAAAAATATCTTCATTTGTGTTCCGAAGATGAACGAAGGTCTTACGGGATTGGAACAACATGAAGGTGAGTAATTAATAAAATAATTTTCATTTTTGGGTGAACTATCCCTTTAAGGTGTCCTTGTTACAGTACTGAGTATTAATTAACTACATGTACTTACTATATGTTTAGGGTTACTTGCATGTAATTATGCATAATTTATTGTTATTATAATAGTAAGTTACATTTAACATTTACTTGTAATACTTAAGTGAATTAATATTTGTAATTTAATATTCAAATAAATAATAGTTTCACAAAAAGTATAATCGTTAAGTAACTATTAAATAATTTTAATTACTTGGGCTATCATATGTGAGTAATTACATTTTTATATACTACTAATACTTTTAATATTTTCTTTCTTTAAAATAATGAGAATGAGATTTATTTTAAGTGAATGTTACAAAAAAACATGTTCAGCTCACATTTCACTGCAAAATAAAATAGAATATTTATTCTGCACTAAGAAAATATTTTTCACACTACTAAAATGTGTTCTTTTGATTTTTTTGTAGTAATTGTCATTTAGTTTTTTATATTTATTGCTATATATTATATTATTATTTGACCTTATTGTTGAACAATGTGACGTTATTCATTCATGTGTGTTCAGATGAGTCAAGATGAGCAGGACCTGCGAGAGGAGCAGAGGAAGAAGAAGGAGGGTTTGTTCCAGCGCACGGGCCGATTCAGACGCAGCACCTCTCCACCCAGCCGCACACTGTCACTCTCCCTGTCCCACAACCGCCACCAGGACTCCACCCTGCCCAGCATGGACCCGTCTCCTTCCGTTACCCTCCTCTCTTTGTCCTCCCTCTCTGACTGCAACTCCACCAAGTCCCTGTTGCCCTCTGATCCTGATGACTTTGCCCCGACCCCTAGTAGTGCTCACCCGGTGGTCTCTCCCGCGCTGTCATTAAACCCTCTGCTGGACCTGAGAGCGGAGAGCTTCAAACGAGAGCCCAATCAGTCCCTCACACCCACCCATGTCTCTGCAGCTATGGCATTAAACCGCGGGCACCGCCGCACGCCCTCTGATGGGGCCATCCGTCCTCGAGCGCAGACAGTCGTGGGGCATCGGCGCACCCCCTCTGATGGGAGTATGCCCTTCCCACCCGCACAAGCCCCAACCATTACACCATATACAGGTACAACATTTGACTTGAAATGCTATTTGGTATTGGGTGAATCTCTGTCGAAACATTTATCATAATCTTATATTTAAACTTGCATGATTCCATATTTAACTGTCATTTTTTCCATGATACTTCCATGATGTATAAGTACTTTACAAAAAAAAAAAAAAAGTCAAATATATTTATTTTTGCTCTGCTTTTAAAGGTCATTTAGTAAATGTCTCAACAACATAAAAGACAATATTTTAGAACAACTTGGATTTATTTTAACTTTTTTTGTAATTTCCATTCATCTTAATAGTGTTTCTCACGAAGATCAATAAGATTATTATTATTATTATTATTTATAATACGTTGCTTAAAATATAACTTTTATAACTTTTATATTACATAACGAGTAATATTTGTCCTAAATTTTTGTATGCTCAGTAGTGATTGCCATTAATGTAATACAGTATTTTATTGCTGTATATTTATATATATATATATATTTTTTTTTTTTTATTATTATTATTTAACGTAATGTAGATGTTTAAAATATTTAAAATAATACATGATTTGTTTCATATTAGAGTATATGAGAATTAGTTTTTTCCCCTTTTTTGCATATTATTATTTAACGTAATGTAGATGTTTAAAATATTTAAAATAATACATGATTTGTTTCATATTAGAGTATATGAGAATTAGTTTTTTTCCCCTTTTTTGCAATTACCATTATTCTCAGTATTGATTCTCATATTGTTATTAATATAGTTTTTCTTTTAGTTTTTTGTATAGTTTTCTATAGTTTTTCTGCTTTTGCTTTTTGCTGTATTTCAGTATATGTAATATTATATATAATATTTATATTATATATAACATTTCTATATATATTTGAATATATAATTTTAAAATCATGTAATCACGTTTTATTTTCACATTAAGGTAAAGAAATTTTAAATATATATTTTTTAAATGTGCTTTATGAAAATAATTGTCATGGTGAGTGCAAAAAATCTTAATGGTATTAAATGTAAGCCTCAGTAAGAAAATACAATCTTTCATATGTCTTGATTTTTGGATCAAATATGATATAATCATATGATTAAATATCTTGTTTGTGAATTCTAATTTGACTTGAAGAATCCTTCATGTCGTTCATATGTTCTCCTCCAGGTTCTCTTGAAACTCTTGACATTCCACGCCTGCCTGACCCATCCATGGTCTATCCCTCAGCCAATCGGCGCAAACCTCCTCCTCCCATCCCCATCCCCATGCCAGAGCCAGACAGCCATACAGGCACACTCGAGCGTCCCAAAACCCTTGAGTTCGCTCCTCGCCCCCGACCCACCCCAGCTCGGGCACGTCCGGACCCCTGGAAACTATCATCTCTGTCCCAGACGCTCAGTTCGTCTCCAGGTAGCAGCTGCGACAGTCCACTGGGCTCGGGTGACAGCGGAGTGAGCGCTGGAGCGGGTGTCGTCCATAAAAACCTTCTCGACATGGACATGGAAGGCCAGAGCCAGGACAACACCGTCCCCCTGTGCGGACAACACCAAAAGGCTACTCTATGCGGACAACATTTCTCATAGAAAGACTTCTTTCCCACACCGTCTGGGCTGATGCACCCTGAACCAGCACTCTGTGGCCGTCATAAGAGGTTTCCCCACAGTTTGCCCCGTGATCCCATCAGACCATGCTCTCTGGCAGCTCTAATGGAAAAGCTGCCCTCTGCAGTAGCTAGACAGCCGCCTTCTGGACAGGTTAAGAGATAAAGGACCTTGATTTGTTTATCTCAGCTTGTCCTCAGTGACTCATTCTCTGTGTGTTTAATGGGCCTCATAACGACTGCGATCGGTTGGTTAAACAGTGGCCTGTAGTGAGCAGGAGAGGGCAGTCTAACTACTGTAGGTCTGTGACCTTCCTTGTTTGTCCGTATCTCTGTTATCATAGGGCCAGTCTCTTTCGCCTCTTCTTCATCATGGTCTCCATGGGTACAACCTGTTTTTTGGCCTGGAAAAAAAAACGCCATTTTTTTCCCCCTCCAGTGTGTACATTATAAAGTTCAGCGATGCTTTCTGTGTTTACATTCAGGAGAATTGTGTATGCAGTTAATTGCAATGACACAGGGAGCTCTTTTGCGAGTTGCATTCATTGTAATATAGTGATACAATATAAAAATAGGTGTACCACAAGAATTTTATAATTTTCTTTTTTTGAAAATAACAAACAAACAAAAAAACCGACTACATCTCAAACTACTCTCTGCATGACCTAATCAGAATGTGAGAGCAGTCCAAACGTAAAAAGAAACATGAGCAAATGCTTTCTCTCCATGTGTGGAAGTACTTGGCACTTTCCAAGGATAGGGTACAATTTTTTTAGAGCATTAGAGGCATAAATCTCATGTTTTTGGTCACGAAAAGCAGCTAATGAAAAAAAAAGAAAACTTCAAATGTTTGTATTCCACTTAAAATGGGAATTTTGGCCCTTCCCACCTCAGAAGCCTCAAACTTTTGGATGTATCCAACAAATATAATTCTAAGTTATACATATACACATTATACATATATCCTATATATGTATATTCTATTTATCTGTCTCACATTTTGTGTACAACCCTGCATGATGTAATACACATTTCACAAGCCAAACATTTAATTGCATGTTCTCAAATTAAATTTGACCAGCTCAACTTTCAACTGTTACCTATGGTATTAAAGAAAAAATAATATTTGTCTTTAATTTATGGGAGATAAGTGCATGAAAAGTAACTACAACTCACCATATCTGCCCCTATTGATAGCCCCATTAGCAACACTTTTTTCTTCCTTTTTTTTTAAATATATTTTGTCTATTTATTTTGCTGTTTATTGCAAGGAAAAATAACTAAATTAAATGAACCAGGTAAACTCTATATAAACCCTATTTAGTGATTCTAAATCAATTCTACACTAGTGTTCAAAATTTGGAGTTTGGAAAGATTTTTTATGTTCTTGAATGAAGTCTCTTATGTTCACCAAGGCTGCATTTATTTGATAAAATAGAGTATAAACAGTAATGTTGTGAAATAATATATTACAAATTAAAAATAATCGTTTTTATATGTGACCCTGGACCACAAATAACAAATAAGCTTTCCATTGATGTATGGTTTGTTAGGACAGGACAATATTTGGCCGAGATACAACTATTTGAAAATCTGGAATCTGAGGGTGCAAAAAAAAATCTAAATATTGAGAAAATCTGCTTTAAAGTTGTCCAAATTGAGTTCTTAGCAATGCATATTACTAATCAAAAATTAAGTTTTAATATATTTACAGTAGGAAATGTACAAAATATCTTCATGGAACATGATCTTTACTTAATATCCTAATGATTTTTGGCATAAAAGAAAAATCAATAATTTTGACCCATACAATGTATTTTTGACTATTGCTCCAAATATACCCCAGCGACTTGGAACTGGTTTTGTGCTCCAGGGTCACATGAATATGTTTTAAAATGTAATTTATTCATGTAGTCATGCAGTCAAAGCTGAATTTTGAGCAGTCGTTACTCCAGTCTTCAGTGTCACATGATCCTTCAGAAATCATTCTAAAATGCTGATTCGGTGCTCGAGAAACATTTCTCGTTACTATCAATGTTAGAAACAGTTGTGTTGCTTAATATTTCAAAAGAACTTTTTTAACAATGTAAAAGTATTTACTGTCCCTTTTGATCAACTTAATGCATCCTTGCTGAATTAAAGTATTACGTTCTTTCATTAAAAAAAAGAAAAGAAAAAGTATTGGCCCAAACGTTTGCACAGGAGTGTGTATGTCCCAAATTTTGGTAGCATATCTTACAGGAAATGAATAAAACACTCAATGTAATAATTAGTTTGACCCCCTGCGGTCAACATTTTTTGAAGGTTAAGCTTTTGTACCCTATTCGTGGAAAGTGCTTGTTACTGTGCATGTCCATCTGACTAAAACTGGATGAGGAAGCCCCTATTCCACTCATTCTGTTCAAGAGTGTTTCAAGTGAAAACCATTTACTCCCCCCCCCTTTCGTCATAAACTCATCTGAAAAGCCTCGGTTCTCCTCAAAACAATGTCAGCTCCTGTAAGGAGCATCTTGAAAAGAGAAGGACAGAAATGGGAAAATTAGGGTTTTTGTAACAATTGGCAATAAAAAGCAAACATGTACTACCTGTTTTTTTAATGTACCAGACAAGACACTTCCTTACCTCCTTAAAGTGACATTCCTCCTCCACCTACTGAACAATTCAACTGAAGAGAAAGAAACAGTACGTATACACCAGATCTGACCATGCGTCACCACAGAGAGCATTGTGAAGGACACTGTCATGTCAGGGCACATGGAAAGAGACGTGTGATGAGATCCTTAATGACGTTACACTTGTGCAAGAAATACAGGATGTTCTTTTGGCGGACTGAATGGTGCTGAGACACGCACACTGGAGGGTTTTTAATTGGTTGTGTTGAACCGTTAAACCTGGTAGGCAGTATTTTTTTGACTGTCCACCAATGAGTATGGCTGTTATGTGAGTGTGTGTGAGCGGACGGGTGTGTGTGCATGTGGTTTGTGTTCTTATTGTTATCATTTGTTTGGGGTAACTCTCTGTGCAGGGGTTGAACAAACCCACCCCCTTATTTCCTGTGTGAGGAACACTAAGAGTATTTATTAAAATAATTGTTACAAGCAGTGATGTGTTGGTTTTGATACTAATTACTGTCTTGTGTTTTCATAATTACATAATGTCCTGTTAAAAGATGAGATTATTATTAGTAGTACATATCATTTTAAATCATTTGATAAGTATTTATTTAGCAAGCAAAACTATTGCATTTCTGCATAAGCTTTTAATTCAAATGTTTTTTAAGATAAAAACAAATCAGTCCACGGTTAATTTGTACTTTTTACTGGTAGCCCATAAACTTCCCATAAACAATAAACCAAGACCGATATTTTTTTTTTAAAAAGGACACTAGATGTCGACAAAGTCCCGCAGTGCAGGTTGAACAATTATTACCCAATGAATTCCTAGAGAGAATGTTGTTTTGTGCTTTCATGTTCACAAAAATAACAGCTTTATTATCACTTCCGCTTGCTTATTGTATAAAATACAAATAATGTTGTTAACTCTCAAAGCAAAACCAAAGAAACATTTTATAATTCAACTGTAAGAACATAGCTGTGGACAATAGCATGACATAAAATAAGCATAGCAGCATCTCTGGCTCAATCTTGCACGCGACACTGCTCTGTTTACATCAGCGATTGTTCTCGGAGGACAATGGGAAGATATCATACTAACTTACACTGAGGTATTCAACTCCACAGAGGGAATTAAGTATATCGAAACAAAAAATGTGAAACAAATAATTTAATAAACTAGAAATATTTCATTATAATCCATTCCTTCAAACTGCTCGATAAAGATATGACTGCAAATGCTAAAACTGGGGCCGACTAACGTTACCTCAAGTGCAGTGCCAATAAAAAGCTGACCAAAGCTAGTTTCATACAATAACAGCCTCAGACTCGCCACCGTTCACTACACATGTAGCTACACGCACTCAAACACGGACATAGCTTTGCTCTTGTCTGTGAAAGCAGCAGCAGCAGCCTCTCTTTACTCTTCCAGACGCCAGCCAGTTACTTAGCAACCACACTTCACTTCCATGGCAATGCTATAAAAAGCAACAACAAAGAAAAAAAGGGAAGATGGTGGACATGACAGATATATGAGGGAGTGTGTCATAACAAAGTCTTTGGTCATAAGAATTACACACAGATCATATTTGACCTCTGCATACATACATACATACACGTTCATACATTATTAGATTCGGCGATTTATTTTCTGATTAATTTAATGTTATTTTAAGCATTATAACAAATGCTTCTCTTTTTCCTTCTAATTACTAATATACAAATTGGCCACCCCTAACTAATCATTATCCCCCTTTCTGATATTACAAATGATTTTGTCAGTCTTGCTCTAGGCTACTCTGTAATTGCTTCTATAGATTTTCTGGTCACACTTCTCGCTATTAACAAACCATTAACTACGACTTTTGCCTCAATAAACTCCTAATTTGCTGCTTTTTAATAGTTAGTAAACTAGTTGTTAAGTTTAGGTTTTGGATAGGATTAAGGATGCAGAATATAGTCATGCAGAATGCTTTATATTTACTCATAAACAGCCAATATGTTCATAATAGGTGTGCTAATAGTGAGAATTGGTCCCTGTGTTCCTGATTTTCTTTCCCATTATTTATCTTCCTTCTGTTTTTATTCAGGTGTGTACATTTTTGTTTTTCTCTCACCTTTTACATTTACAGCCCTGGATGTCATTATGGAAGGTAGTCAGTGGTGACATACACACCGTGTCCCACTGAGAAAGACAGACAGAGAGAGAGAGAGAGATGGAAGAAAGAAGCAGGGAGGAGGGAGAGACCGGCGGTTCCACTGTTACAGTTCAGAATCTGTGGAGGATTCAAACAAACACTGAATCTCTGGATGCTGGGCTGCTGGAGCTCAGCGCTGCGGAGAGAGAAACCTAATGGTACGGATGCAACACCACAGCTGTATGCACATTTAATGAATAGTTCACCCAAAAAATTAACATCCTGGCATCATTTACTCACCCTCATGTTGTTCCAAACCTGTATGACTGTACTTCTTTTGCGGAAAGACAAAAAAGTGTTTTTTGAAAAATGTCCAAGCTGCTCTTTTACATACAGTACAATACGTCAAAATACAGGGAGTGGGCAGGGGTTGTCAAGCTCTGAAATGTATAAAAAATGCCATAAAAATAGTCAATATGACTCGTGCACCATATTGGAAACCTTCTGATAGTTTTGTGTGAGGGGCCATTCAACATTTTAGCTTTTATTTCTCATTAATGCTTTTGTGCATTCAAACATTTCAGCAAAGCTCAAAGCTATGGTAAAAATCATAAAGTGCATGAGTCACTGCAGCAAGCATAAAACATCATTATTTAAAATAACTCATTTGAACTTGAGCACCATATTTTTTAGAATGGCACGTCATGTGCGAGATGCAAAAGATGATCGAAGACGTTTTATGTTTTAATTTGAGCACGGTGTCTGCTAGATCAGGGTGTACAATCCTGAGGCCCAATGTTCTGCACAGTGTAGCTCCAAGCAGCTCACCAACACACTGCCTGGAAGTTTCTAGTGAACTTTAAATTCTTGATTACTTTTGTAGCGTCTGGACCACTCCAACACACAATATATATTTTGTTAGCTAGATTTCACAAATACTTTGTAACACCCCAGGACGCCAGAACAAGACCCTGGTTTCATGGTAACCCGATACATTTACAACCTTGTGGAATGCGAGCCGACTACTTAGCTGCATTCTCCAGAAACAAAGGGACACAAATGCACAGGAGAAATGGACTTTTCTACTAATTAATTCATAGGAAAACCTTCTTTGAATGAACACCCATTTTCTTCAGGCCAGTGTGTATATTATTGCTGTGTTGTATTTAATCTGTTGTGTTCAGGTGTGTTTAATTAGGGTTGAAACTAAACTCTGCAGGAGAGCTGTGAGTGATAGAAGTGCAGTATGGTCATGGATTGTTTCTAATTAATATTTCTAAAAAAAAAAAAACGAAAACATGCACGAATGTGAATTGATGAATACCATCAGGATTTCATGGGATTTCCGTATTAAATGGCATTAGATTTTGCATTAAAAAAACAAACAATAATACTCTTACAGTTTCTCTTTTTAAACTTTATTTGTAGACTTCAAAAACTTTATTTGTAGACTTCAAAAACCAATCGATAGTGCATTCCTGGACTTGCAGGTAAACATAACCAGTTCGCAGGTCTTCTGAGATCCGGAGGAAGTATGTACAGTACTTCCCAAAGAGGCAATGAATGTCAAAGTCTCTCTCTCTCCAGAACAGGCGAGAAAAAAGTAAAAAGAAACCAGTGGATTTTCGCTCTCTTTCGGGACAGTAGGGTACCCTCACCCCTTCTTCTTCCTCATCTGCAAAATCCCACTTGTCATTCTCTCCAGACCCACCACTGACAACCTTTCTTTCTGGAGGTCAAAGGGCAAACCCTGAATCCTCAGACAGGCAATCAGACAAAAAACAAGGCTAAGACATCACAAATAAGCCAAGATACAAGAGGAAAACTGAACATATACGCATGTACAAAGTTGCCCCTCACAATGTTAAATATATTTTTCCATAAATCTCTTTTATTTGTCCTTCTCATTTGCTCTCTCACATATCGATAAAAACAGTTTAATAAAGTAAAGCTTTCGACAACCATTTTAATATGTCTTTAAACTGCACAAGTCTACTTTGACATTCAACAAACACATACCTCAAGTGACATCCAAGAAAAAGTAAAGTACAGTAAGTTTATTTGCTTGTCCATAAACCAGTTTGTGCTTTTGTTGTTGTCTGTTGACAACAGTCAGATGTTTCTCCATCTGTGTAGAAAGAGATCCAGCACATGGGGACATATGGACCACAGCTGAAAGAAGCAAAGGTGATGACCGAGATTCTTTACAGGACATCAGCGTTGTCAGCATTGCTCTGTTATAGACAAAATTACCTTTACCATTTACAGAAATCAAAAGAACATATCAAAGGTAGGGTGAAGAGAGAACTGCCACAATACAGGGACAAGAGACAGAGCTGGAAAGGAGGAAAGCGTCAGAACAGCCAACGCACTATGGCAATTCGTAACTATTTTACATTTTGGTAGCTAATTCGTATAATCTCATTTGTACTTTTTCACATGATCATCTTGCGTCCCACTGAAGGCTAGTTTTTGGGTGGGATGCGGGATGGACCTTAATGCTTACATTTTTGTAAAAATCTCACGCTCTTTGCCAGTCATACAAATTCATGTGAAATCAGCACTTTTCGTAAAATAGTTACGTTTCCTCATGAGATTGGATTAGAACAGCACAGAAAGAGATCACTTGATTTCTCTAGCCAATCGTTCATGACTACACTATCAAGAGTTGATTTTGAGCATTAAAAGGTGCACTCAATGGCCTGGTTTCACAGGCTTAGACTAAGTCAGGACTAGGCAATAGTTCAATTAGGACATTTAAGTAATTTTTATTAACGTGCCTTAGAAAAAAAACATTACTGGTGTGTGCATTTTGAGAAAAAACAGGCACTGATATATTAATATCAGTCAGTGCAAGTTTCTTTCAGTTAAAACAGCTCAGATTTACACTTTAGTCTGGGACTAGGCTTAAGCCTTGTCTGTGAAACCCGGGGAATAAGTTTTTGTTCGTGTTTCACCAGTTCTTTTTCATCCCAGAGAAGCATATACTGACACCTACTGGTATGGATGTATGAAGTTTGTGTATTAACTGCTGTTCACTTTATTTTCATTCATTTCTGTTTTGTAAAGTGCCTTGAGCACTGAGAAAGTACTATATAATAATTAACTAATAATTGTTAATATTGATATTGTTGTCTTTATTACTATTAGACACGGAAGCCCCATGAGAAGGCAACCCGCTCCATGTGGAATAAATCAGAAGATATGACTGGAGTATTGATTGCATGTGAGTATTTATCATTTTAATTATATTCGCTAAATTATATTCTACTCACTGTACTGTATGTATGAAACTTTTTTTAAATTAAGAAAAAGTAACTGAATGCACCTTATTTGAACACCATATTCCTCAAGTGTCACTGCAACAAAGAGATTTGGTTGGATGGTCTGCTATGTGTTCTGAATCTCATCAGTGCGTCTTCTCATCTGAAACCATGGCACAACATCCCACTGACACAATTAAATCTCTTATATTAGGTCAGATATAAGATCTTCCCATCTCCTCAAAGCCATTAATCCAAACTAGACTCAGAATGGCATGTGCTGTCAAAGCCGTCTTCACATTCAAATGAATCCTCTGGAGATGCTGCCTCAATGAACAAAGCTCAAAAAGCATAACATTAAGAAGAGGACAAACGCGTAACGCTTAAAGGTTGTCAAAACTACAATTCTCAGAGTCAACAGAGCATTTTTGTCCTTTTACTTAGCACTGATCTTTTGGGGTAGATATATTATGTACGTTTAGCAGACCTCTATCAAGCACTTCTTCCCGTTTCTTGTAGAAACACAAGAGTTTTCAATATGGCTCCATTAGTTGATAATATTCCAACAGGCTGCATAACCATTGTGACATCATCAGGATGCACTCTTCTCTTCAGGGGGAGGGGTTATGTTATGAGACAGTCCAATACATGGGAAATGGACAACAAGGTTCACAAAACACCTGCTAATATTAGTACAGAGGATGTTGTACCTTTGAGAAAGGGATAGATAACAACTTGCTCAAACCACTATAGTACAGCAAACCGAGAGGCGAAACAAAATCGATGTCAAAGGACAAATTACAAACACTTGAATTAGCCCTTGAATTGAAACCGTTCAGAAATTGAGTTGAGATATGCCCAAATTCAAGAGAGAGAAAAAGGAGACAGAAAGTAACAGGCGTTGACAGGTGAGTGTGAATCGAACATCGACCTCTCCGCTTCTCTTCTGTATTGAGTAGAGAGAGTGCTTCTCAATGGATCAGAGTGAGTTCAAAGGTCACTAGCCTAATCGTTGACCTTCATCTTCTGCACTTAAGTAGCAGTGTGGCTTTGATTCGTGTGCTTTCACTCTATTCTCTACCAACAGATTCAATTCTATGTTAATATCCTCATTCGATCATGTCATTTTAAACTGTAATGCCAGAGCCCCATTGTTTATATCATTATAACAGGGCATTTCTTCTTTTTCCATCTTCGTGGTCTTTGTTCATCAGTCAGTTTCTCAATACCTGGGAAATGAAAAGCACCGGGGATGTTGGATTTAAAGGGACAGAGAAATCTCAGAGCGAGAAAAGACAGTCGCGGGGTGCTGTGCTGTAGCTGTGCCCGTTTCGAGTCTGCTTTCAGAGAAGGGCGCAGCACATGTATCCTGGTTGCCCAAGGGATGGGGGGAATTGTGGGAAAAAGGGGAGAAGATTTATTTTTTTTTATCAGGGTTAGGGTGTGGCATTGAGGGGGGGGGGGTCGGGCCGAATTAACCCAATGACTCTTTCCCACTCTCACGCACCTGCTGACCGGTCTTACTCACCTTCATCTCGGTCACTTGGATGAGTGGCA
>NW_015505682.1:1306014-1332538 GCF_001515645.1 Sinocyclocheilus grahami
GGAAAAAGGGGATGAGATTTTTTTTTTGTTATCAGGGTTGGGGGGGGGCGTGGGGGGGGGGGGGGTCGGGCCGAATTAACCCAATGACTCTTTCCCACTCTCACGCACCTGCTGACCGGTCTTACTCATCTTCATCTCGGTCAGCTGGATGTATCGCAGCACGTTTGTGTCTGGATAGAGAGAGGATGAAGTATAGAACATAAGAAGAGCAAGGGAGAAAGAAATAAAGACACCAGCATAAGACTAAAACTTGCTTCATTAGATCACATCAACATAACATAAATACAGCTAAATGGTTTACAATGATTCTCAGCTGTTGAATTGCGGCAGTGTTGTTATTACCTTGTTATTTGAAATAAAGCTAATAGATAGATAGATAGATAGAGTGGAAAAACCGTAGATAGAAAAACTGAAACAATAATCAGAAATGTTTATTTATTAAGTGAAATAAATAATATTAAGTTCTAAATTACTAAAACTAAAACTGAAATAAAAATAAAACCAAACTATATAGAAATAGAAGACTAATAAAAATGACAGATAACAAAATGCTAAAACCTAAACCTAAATGAAAATAACAATAAAAGCTAATTCAAAATATTAATAAATGCTATAATATTACATAAGAAATGCTAAAATAATACTGGCTTTATATTAATAAATATATTAATCATTTATTATTCTAATAAATAATAATAATATAATAAGTTATCAAATAATTTATATAATAAAAAATATATTGATAATTAATTAATATATTAATAAATATTATGCCTTATAACAGTTAAATGTAATCTTTTAAGAAGTTTCAAAATAAATATCCATTCTTTATGTTGTCACACAATATATTTTTCATAATGTTTTTTGTCTAAATTCACTAAGACAAAACAGTTGATTTAAAACAATCGATCTTAATATTTATTTAGACAAAATAGACAGAATATCAAACATAACATGAAGATAATTATCTGATTAGCAGTATCGGACAGAATTTTAATATCGGTGAATCCCTAACAAACTATTTAGTTATTGCTTAGGTCAATTGTAAAATCTGGAACATGAGAGTGAAACAATTTGAGAAGCACTTCTGTGTATGATAAATAATAAAGCGATCATAATGCCCACCTGTGGGTTCACGGCACTTGGCATCGCGTAGGTAACGCAGGGCACACTCGTAGTCTCCCAGGTGGTAGAAGGCAATCCCAGCACGGTACATGGCCTTAAAGTGATCCTGCTGGTGTACGAGTACCTTCAAACAGTACTCCTTAACCCGCTCATAATTCACCAGCTCCGACTGCAGCAAGCACGCTGGAAAGAACCAGAGAGTGTGAAAGAGAAAGAGAAGGAGAGGAATTAGTACAGTCAAAAGGACAGGACAAAACAATAAAACAGCTCAAATGAATAAATCAATGAGCAGCTAGGGCGAAGGGAGTAAAAATAGCTATGAAATATACTGGTCTACAAAACCCTGGACTGATAGATAAAGCTGAAAAAGGGACAGTATGTTTTCTCGCAGTCATCAGTTGCACTGAAGGTCTGAGAACAGCCGTTTTTAATGCTATTGGTCTCGGATAACCACATTAGCACAAAGTGAAGGCAAGTAATTGCATCTTTTAGCCACTCTAGGCTCAGTGACACAGATGAAGTAATTGTTTTATCTGCTGTCTAAAAAGAAAATAAACCAAACGTGACACATCCTAATCTAAAACTGATGCTTAAGTATTGGATGTGTCTGAAAATGTGCATGCTTTATCGAAAAACAAGAGATGAATGTTTAAAGGGGTGTGTGTGTGTATAATTTATTTCTTTTAAAGTTTATATATATATATATATATTACTTAATATAGATTTCAATTAGATTATGAAATGTGCATGACTATTTGATGCTATAATACTTCCACTTTTACTAAAAAGAATACAGGATTTTGAAATTATAATGGCTAATGACAGATAATAATATGAACATTTTCCACATCCATATTTCATTGAATGAATTAAATATGGAGGTCTTTGGTTCAAAAAAAGCTGCAGCTAATTAGATGCATTGGCCCTGAAAGAACATCTGCACGACAAATTAATTACTGTGGTGCCTGCTAGGCAGCTGGTGCATGTTGTCAACCCCTCGTCCAATCAGGGTTATTTATTCCAACAGCAGATGACATAGCTGGACACTGATGGCAGGGGCTGGGAAACTCAGTTTCATATTTCAATTTGAGCTTACTGGTTGTGGTGTGTGTATGTGGCCTGTGTATGGAATCTTCAGGCGTTTAGGACTGTCTGCAATTCAAGTCATCATTTAAGCTCTTGCATAAGCTCACTTCTCCGCAGTTTTCTAATTATGAACTGAATTCACCTTTTACATTATTATGCATCATGAATGAAGGAATGATGTAAGATTGAAAGGTTGTCAAGAGTTTTTTAAGAGTTGTTGTTGTTGTTGTTTTTTAAAGAAATCTCTTATGCTCACCAATGCTGCATTTATTTCTTTAATGAAAAATCCAAGCTGTAATATTGAGAAATATTATTACAATTTAAAATAACTGGTTTCTATTAATACTGTATGTATTAATATATGCTATTTAGGTTGTTTAGAATGTTTCATTCCAACTCTTAATCCTCCTCACCATCATCAAACATCAAAGTAAAGTGAAATCACAGTGAAAATCTGTGACCCCACTGTCTCTTCGAAATATTATCTAGCTCAATACCTGTTTCCTGCATCAGTGGAAACAGGTCTTGGCCCGGTCTGACCCCTGCCAAAGTTAATGTCTGTCTGTGCAGTTGAGAGCCTGCTGACCACCAAATACACTGACAAAAGCTGCTGCTTTATATCCACAACCTCCCTCTGTCCTTTCCTGTTAAGCTCCTCCAACCATCAGCCTGTTGCTGACACCTCTGTGGAAGTCATGAGTCAGGGGTATCGGCACAAGGCAAAAAAAAAAAAAGATCAGTCCACCACAAATTCAAACTCTACAAGACGATTTTTCACCACACAATCTCTACGCCGCATTCACAAATCACAAATAAATGAAAAATGAGTGACTGGCCAATATATGTGCCAGGATGATTAATTCATAAGTTATATAACCATGTTCAACTGGCCGATTAACAGAAAAGGTAGTTTCCCTTTGTGTCAGTTCCAAAATCTACCAACAGCCAAGTAAGCCATGTTAATATTTTAACTAAAATGTATAATAATTTAAAAACTATAAGGAATTCTGGAGAAACATGATGAGAACATAATGTACTACATGAAAAACTACCAACCAACAAAGACATCCAGAAACCTTTGTATTCCTCAACAGCATTATCAAAGCCCTTGGGTTTTTGGGCATGCTGGGAGAATGAAAACATAAGCACCAGAAAACTGAGATGGTTGATAAAAGCAAAGCCGTGTGCTGCTGTACAGACATAACTAAAGCAAACATCTGCTGACTTCTCAAACAGCTGTTAAGTCAGACACATATGTGACCCTGGACCACAAAACCAGTCTTAAGTGTCAATTTTTCTGAATAAATAAGCTTTCCATTGATGTATGGTTTGTTAGGACAGGACAATATTTGGCTGAGATACAACTATTTGAAAATCTGGAATCTAAGGGTGCAAAAAAATCTAAATACTGAGAAAATCGCCTTTAAAGTTGTCCAAATGAAATCCTTAGCAATGCATATTACTAATCAAAAATGAAGTTTTGATATATTTACGGTAGGAAATTTACAAAATATCTTCATGGTACATGATCTTTACTTAATATCCTAATGATTTTTGGCATAAAAGAAAAATCTATAATTTTGACCCATACAATGTATTGTTGGCTATTGCTACAAATATACCCCAGAGACTTAAGACTGGTTTTGTGCTCCAGGGTCACATATAGTCAGTGGAAGAAAGGGGGAGAAGAACATGATCTGCCCATAATGAAGGTTATAAAGACAGAAGGACCAACTAACAAGAGCAGGAGTGAGATAAACGATGATTAGGTGACAAATGAAAAACTGTGAGAGGAATCATCTAATCTAAATTACTTCATTATAACTGAAATTCCATTCCGACTAGAGAGTTTGTCAAGGCTTCCTTTCTCTCCAACCATCTCATTCAGCCTTTTTCATTTGTTATCATTTCCCTCTGGTTTCTCTTTTCTCCCTTTTCCCAATAAAAGATAACACTGCATACAATTTCAGGAAAGAAAAAATCCCTTATAAATAGAAGAATTGTCCTGCAGTACAATAACATTTGGCGTTTGGTTTGTATTGACTTTCCTTCTTAGACAATACAGCAATTTATTGCTAGATTAAAAGCCTTCTCCTGTTGTCATTTCACGCATCCTAACTTTTGGATCTCTGTTTTTTTGTGATTAACTAGGCTAGCCTGTCTCATTTGGTCTGGGACGGGAGAGAGAGAAACTGCCTTTCAGCACAGCACCACAATTGTGCTCATCGAGCGTCCTGTCCATCTTCATTCTGGGCAACTGGAACCCTGGCAAGCTCTCAGTGTATCCAGTTTCAGGCAATCATGGCCTAATGGCTCCTAACTCTTGTGATATCCTGATCTTTCTCTCTTTCTCTACAGGCTCACGCACACAAACAGGCGTGGCATTGTGGATACTGCACTTAAGTGTCTGTTGAGTGGCTCTATGTGTGTAATAATGATGGCATCACATATTAATGGACCCAATGCACTTTATGCTGCATCATAGTTATATGAGAACATAACTGCTAAGAGCACAGCTAGAAAGCCAGAGCTGGTCATCTGAGCAGGGCAGAGACTAACAGGGTCCATCTTGAGATGATCCAACTTTACTGAGGGGGGGTTGATAGATTTGTCACCCTTGATGAAGCTAAAAGCAAAACAAATCTGCTCTGCTATATATTGACATAGTCAGTTCTCTTGTGTGGTTCATTAGCTTTCAAAAGATTGATATTTGTGCTAAGAACCCAGATGAACATCTTGTCATTTCACATTTTTGAGTAAATTATACTTGCATTCACCACTTTTTTCCTTGGTTTGCACAAAAATGGTCTCATTTGCATATACAGAATTCAGTCAGTAATGAACTGCATTGGCATAATTGATAAAACTAAAATAAGTCCTTATGCCTCAGCTTAAAATATCTTATTTTATTTAGCGAGGATGCATTGAACTGACCAAAAGTGATAGAATGTTATATGATTTCTATTTCAAATAAATGCTGTTCTTTTGAACTTTCTGTTAATTAAAGAATCCTAAAAATGCATCACAAATGATGTTACATTTGAACATTTATTAACATTAAAAATAGTTATTTAAAATTGTAATTGTAATTATTTTTTACTGCATTTGTGATCAAATAAATTCAACCTTGTTGATAATAAGAGACATTTTACAAAAAATGTTGCCAACCACACACTTTTGAACAATATTGTCATTAACATAATAATTAACTTACTAAAAAACAAAACAATAAAATAAATTGTAATGCATAAACAAACACAATGTAGATTTAAGAGCTGCAGTAAGATTTATTTGTGTGTGTGTGTGTGTGTGTGTGTGTGTGTGTGTGTGACCAAACATCTAACAACATGAACTTTGGTCTGTACCCATCACAAAGCTATATATACATATATAAAGTAATATTTAGCACACAAGTCACATAAATAACTTTTATGGTGTCTTTTGAAGCTTGGCAATAAACAATCCTGCTCACTTTTATTACATGAAGAAGAGCAGCATGAACATTCTGCTAAACATCTTTTAAGTTTCACAGAAGTAATAAAGGTTTGGAGTAAAAGGAAGTTTACTAAAATTATAGCACAATGTTTATTTTTGGGTGAACTTTAAGATGTTTTTGGAGATCAATGGTTTGAGATTTCCTAAAACTGAACAGGTGCAGGGACAGCTGTGTGTGTGTGTGTGTGTGTGTGTGTGTGTGTGTGTGTGTGTGTGTGTGTGGGAGAGAAAGACAAGCCATTGGTAGGAGTGGTTAACAAATGTTCAGGATTCCCCTCATATTTACACCTTCACATAAGAAGAAAAAACTAAATAAGCAGTGTTTTTCCCCCCAGAAAAGCTACCAGTTAGTAGATACAAATGTTAGAAAGGAATATAAATTAGCAAAGCAGGAAGAGACTGGATTGTGGTTTGTGAAGCACAGAGAATAACAAAAAGGTGAGGCAGAATAGAGGGAGTGAGAACTTGAGGGCAATCGAACGGCCTCCTCCCGGAACATCCATCTCCAGCGGACTGGATCACTCCCTCTCTCTTTCGACACTCCTTACTATCTTCTCTCCCTCTCTGTGCTTTTTTTGTCCCTTTAGCTCTCTCAGGGGCGCTGCTCTTTTGACAGGTGCAGGACTGACAGCATCAGGTAGGGGAGTGGAGCTAATTTAAAGCGGTGTTGGTTTGTGGTGATTACACTGCTGTCACTCTGATGGTTATTAGTTCCCTTGATGCTTAATGGTTGATGCTGGGACCCATCAGTCTGAATGACACCTCTCCTCCCACTGTGTCCTTACTCACCCGAACACCGACCTCATCTTGATTCTCCCCTCCACCTACACCACTGCTTAACACCTACTCTCACATAGCCAGACCTCTGACTCAACAGCAAAGGTCTGTTCCACACCACAACTTGTTCTGAACAAGAACTAACATTTGAACAAATTTCGAACTGTGACATACTGGATGGATGGATAGAACAAAAGAACGATAGATAGATAGATCTCACACGGGAGTGGCGCATTAAAAGAATTTAAACAGTGGACCAATCAGAAGACCCCAGAGGTTTTGTTTACAGTAGCAGGTTGACATAACACAACGGAGCGGCATTCTGCACTGCGCTTTTTTTAAACCGAACATTCAGAGGTTTTAGACAAAAAGACGTGTTCTGTGTGAACGGCCAGTAAGAATCTAGAGTAAATACACATATAGGGTGACAGGACAAGATCAATGAGATTGTGCCATGCTCTTTCTCTTAATCAGCAGTGTTCTATTAGCATACATTCATTATTTAAAACATTTGTTTACAGGAGATGCAAGTTATTATTTTCTATAATTGCATTATTTAAAATAATAGCCTGTTCATTTACAAGAGATACTGTATACTTTTCGCATGACAATATTTAAAATGTATTTTGTTTGCAAGAGATGCTGGTTATTTTCTGGTTTGCAAAAAATAAGTTATTTTTTATTAGGAAACTTTTTTTCACAATAAAACTGAAATGTGACTTTTTTTTTTCATAAGACTTCTTCATTACAAGCAAGCTTTGATTTCAATTGTTCAAAATACTCAACAAATAACCATAAATAGTTTGTTTCCTTCAAATATTTTAAAATCACAAAGATAAGAAATGCACTCTTTAGTTAGAAAAAATCCCACATTTAATAGGGGAGTATTTTTACACTACAACCCTTTAATGAACTATGAGGGCAAAAAAATTAAATAAAACATATTTTTAAAAATCCTATCCTTTCAATTCAAATTCCAACTCATGAATTTCCAGAAGTACATAATATACCGGAAGTTACATAAAGACAGCCAATCAGAATAAAGCTTGTGAGATCAAGAATATACTGAGGCTGATACTACATATAACACCCAACCCCATCCTCCTCTCCATCTCGTGATCTAGTCACATCTAGTCAGCATAAGCAACCACATATGACATTACGTGGTAATATGTTCACAGTTTACAGTGCAATGATAAACACATGACTCATTTTATCCAATTTAGCGTGATGCATTTGTTTGTTTACTCATTTTATCACATGATATCAATATCATATAAAACTTCATGCAGTTTTTAATAAGCCAGTCGCTCAACCCTCGGCAAACAAAACACATCACCCCCAACAGCAAGCAGTAACAGCCTGCATTAAAAGCAACAATAGCGGGTCTCAGAATAGTTTAGCAGCGGATGCGCTTGAGCTGGTTTTCAGTCTTATTTAACAAGGCTGAGGGACCCTGAGCTCACATGTATAATTCAAACATTAGTTACTGCTAAGTGCTAGTTCCTCTCCCCTGCACTGAAGCCTGTTGATAATGGCCTTGTCAGTCAGTGCACTGTGGCTTGAAGGACGCTAAGAGGAAGGCTGCCCTAAATCATGAGGCCCTGAGACTTAGCAGCCGCCGATGGCTCTTTTTCAACCCATCCCTCCCCCCTCGGCTTCTCATCTTTAGCTCACTATTTCTGATTAGGAGTAAATTACCTATTCATATTGTATGAATCTCATTTCCTTTCCGAGTTTGGTAACTGCGTAGTCACTTTACCCTTCTTCATTCATCTTATCACCTACAAAATCATCTTTCCTTCACAGTTTTTGTCTTTGTTCTTATTATATTCACATTAACCATGAATGTAATACGTTTCTAACAGGTTATAGGGGCTGTAAGCAAAATTCCACACATAACAGGCATACTACCTGACAGATATCACTGAAACAGGTTTCCTGAGAAATCACATCTATTTCTGGAACAGCAGCAACGTAAGATAATCAGAGAACTAGCAGTGCTCGCCCACTTTTTCAGTGGCCTTGGTTCTGTAAGTATTTTCCCCATTTTTTTTTCCAACAGAGATTTAAAAAGGCATTGTTAAAGAACTACAATCCCATAAAGCATTGAGAATGACATAACCAATTTGAAAATGATGGATTAACATAAAACTATTGAGTTATAGTTTTTGATTGTGTATATAGAAATAACATTTAATGTTTACTGCAAAATATTCATATACATACAAATATTTACGTATCTTATGGCATGATTTGCTTGTCGCAGTTCTCTGATTGGTTGAGATTTCTTGCAGAATCATGGGAAATGTACTCTTTCACAAGGAATTACACTGTTAAGCGTAATTATTAAAAAACTAATTTAAAATATGGCAGATGGCTTCAACAAACGCATACCATCGAGTAACAACCTTGGAGCTCATAGTAGGTCTGACTTTTTTTACATTATCATTAAAAATCAATTCCGCTATGGAGAAAATTAATGGGATTTTTACTTCTGGAACTCAACTGTTGTATTCTATACATTGTAACCAGAATATATAATATATTTTATCATTTGCACATACAGAATGAAGCCCAACTAGAACAGACTGCAGCAATCGTAGTTCTGGAAGTGGTTCTCATTCATAACGCTTTCAAAAAATTCCTCAATAGAGTTTAACATCATGATCCAAACCAACCAGCTTAAATAACAATAAATCACAACATTACAACCGATGATTTGAAGCAAAAAAAGTATATGAAAATTGGATACAAACACAGAAGTACAAGGCGCATAAAGAATTATGTTACAACAAAATGTTAAAATACAAAATAAAAAAATACAACAAAAAAATGTTACAAAAACTAATGACTCACAGTCTTTGATTATAAGTATAATATACAATATATTTATAATTTATATTCAAATACAAACAAACAAACAAATAAATAAATAAATGGAAAATTTGGGCAGAGGGACTCAATTATGAGTCATTTTGTTGCTGTTCACATCTCCATGGAAGCAATAACTTTTCTGATTGGTTGATCTCTATTCATGGATTATGGGTAATGTAGTTCTCTATCTAGAATTAGGCTAGTAAAAATGATTTTCATGGTACTCTTGTGAATGCAAGTTGAAGACTGACACGGAAGAGAAGTAATTGTTGAATAAAGTCATTATGTTTTCTTTGCGCACAAAAAGGATTCTTAAAATTAAGGTTGACCCACTGACGTCACATGGACTATTTTAACGATGTCCTTACTACCTTTCTGGGCCTTTAATGTGGTAGTTGCATTGCTGTCTATCCAGGGTCAGAAAGCTCTCGGATTTCATCAAAAATATCATAATTTGGGTTCCGAAGCTGAGCGAAGGTCTGTGTTGAAACAGCGATATCATTAAAAATCTATATGGAGAAAATTAATATGATTTTACTCCCGGAAGGGGTGAGGTTTGGAGGGAGCCCCTTTATTAAGAGGCTAAAGTGATACTGATTGCTGGAGTGGGTGATGGTGAAGCCTGCAGTCACGCAGTGTTCTCTAAAGGGACTCGATGAGGCCCACTCACCATATTTTGCTTACCACCCCTTCCCCCTCTTGTCTTTTCCCTGAGCCTTTCTCTCCCTCTGACCATCTGTAATCACAGAACGACAGCCTTGTTCACCACACCATGCACATGTACGCCGGGGAGCTGACAGCATAGATGACTTTGCAGTTTTAAACCTAATAAGAAAAATACAACAACCATCTCAGACCCTTATTTCACATTAATGAAGAAAATTACCACCACTTTTGACATATCTAGTTGACAAAATACACATTTTGCAGGTATTTGCATTAAATAGTCTTTCTCTCCTTGGAAAATTGACCAAAAATATTGATGACTCATCTTCTCCACAGGGGTGTATACATTTTTTGTCTATTGGGGCATGTAAAAACGCTGTGAATGAAAAGAGAATAAAAAGAGAATGTGCTTTCCACCTGAAAAAGCACTTGCCACAGATCTAATGCTGTAACAGACAGTGTACAGACAACAATGTTTCCCTCTTCTTCCCTCAAAGCCCTCACATTCATCAATGTTCACTATCCTGTCTGCATGGATTACCCACAGTGCAACATGGACTGCAGAGAGAAAAGGCTAGATTACTCAGTCAGATCTGCTCGCAAGCTGCAGAACCTCAGCAAAGAGAGAATCGTTGAGTATGTTTAAGAGGAGAGGATGAAATATTAATGGGGTATCCCTGCAGCTCCCTCCCATAAAGCCCTCAAACACCATATGCACATGCTGACAGTAATCAAAACATCCTTGTATGGACACTTGATCGTATGCCTGTGATTTAAAATGTGCATGGATTGTTTTTTTTATATTCCGTGATTGAATTTTGATGCTGAGGCTAGAGGATGATGAGCAGACTGTGGCCGGCTGGATTCCCAGTTGGAGCCCTTAAGCGATGCACTTAGCACCAGAGGTTTCAGTAAACCATTATGACTGTATGGAAACATCACCGATGTAACTCCACTTAGACACAGGCATTAACAGAGATTTGATGAATATGCATAACAGCGGAAAGAACTAGATGATATAGATCCTTAGAGAGGTCACTTAATACTTATTTTTCTCAATAATGATTTTTTGGACAACCTTTTCACAAAGTGCTAAAATCTGGGCATTGTACATCATTTTGTACACTGCAAAATAATATCAAATAATGGAAAAAATAATATCAAATAATGTGAAAAAAAAAATCTTCATCAGGATTTTTGCAGAAAAAAAAAAACATATATATTATAAAATTAAATATTTCACACATGCAAAGATGGGAAAGAGTAGGATCCATGTGCAAAGTGTTTATTAAAATAATGGCAAAAATACAAAATGATACAAAAACCAGGAAATGAGGAACAGAAAGCAGAAAGGAGGAACAGACCTGTGGCCATCAATGAGACATCCATGAAGGAACACCACCAGAAAATGGATCAAACACAAGGGCTATATACACAAGGGTAAACTGGAAAATAAGACACATCTTGGAATCACCAGGAACCGATCAAAAATAACAACTACAAAGAACTTCAACATGTATGTCCAAACAAAACAGGGAACATTCTCGGTCTTAATATTTTAATATCTTAATAATTATTAAAACATAATTCAAGGTATATTTCTCTTTAACAATGTAAATGTATCTATATCTATTTATATATTATTAAACATATCTTGACATATGCTTTAGTATTATTTTCCCCCCACCACTGGCAAATTATTTTGTATTTTTCTTGTTTTAGCATAATTATATTTACACTTTAAAACAAGAAAAAATTCATTTACCAGAGGATGCCAGTATTTTACATTTTTATTAATTTATTTTATTTGACCAGAAAGCAAGAAAAGTAAAATAGTAATTAAGAGATTATTTTTTTGCTAGGTACAAGGCGGTACCCTTTCAAAAAGTGCTATTACTGTAAGCACCGTTTAGGTACTAATGCAATCTTTAGAAGAAAATAAGTTAATGTTCCACATCAACGACACTGCAATATTACGAATCATGGATTTGAGAATTCGTGACCACGGCACACGGAGGTTTTCACTTGGACATCTCCAGGCAGGTGTCACTGACCTGTAGTGTTGAAGTTAATGTGGAGGGCTGCCGACTGTCCCTGAATGACTCTGCATCCTAGAAACGGCCAACGGTGTATCCCCCCTACAGCGGTCGCACACAGCTCACGCTCAGAGGACAAACACCACCACACGACAACAGCTTTTTGCTTTTCGACTAAGCAGGGGAACATTGGCTCCTCCACTGAAAACGGCATAATTACACTTTTGTTAACAACTCTGTTGACAGTTCAAGCAGCAGGAATTATAACCATCCTGTATGTTCACTGTTATGTAGACTCAAGTAAAATTCTAGAAATAAATGCCTGTTTTTTTACTGAAGGTTTTCTTTCAGTCATATTTCTAAATAGAGACGTTCTCAAGAACATCATGCTGGCTAGCTTCCAATGATCTTAAAATATTCTTGGTGCAACAATGTGCTTGGCAGTTTGGATTACAGTGAGTGACATTTTGTTAAGTCCACTGAAAATGGATTTAACAGAAAGTTCTATCGCTAAAAAAAATAGCTATAGGCCACAGCAGCTTTACATTGAAGGAATAGTTTGCCCAAAGTTTTGTCATTATTTGCATTACTGGTCCTCACCCATATGACTTCATCTCTTTCATGGAATGCAAAAGGAGAAATCCTGAAGTTTGTACTAGATGCTGTTTCCCCACACTCTAATGGTACACTGTAACTATACAGCATTTTACGTTTTGGTGACGAATTCATATGAATTTGTACAAACTGTTTTCATACAATCTGCTTGCACCTTACTGAGGGTTAGGTTTAGGAGTGGATAGTCATGCTTAAGTTTTCACAACTCAAACCATCCAAATTTGCCAAAAATAAGCCAAAACTTAATAATATTGGTGTTTTCTAATTGAGATTGGGTTGTGTTTTACATGCAATTATAATAAATGGGGACTGAAGCGTTCAAGCTGCAAAAAAGACACAAATCACTATATTCCAAGTCTTCTGAAGCCATGAGAGAATTTTCTATGAGAAACAGGCTGAAATTGAAAGGGATAGTTACAAACCTGTAAGACCTTCGTTCATCTTCAAAACACAAATGATAATATTTTTGATGCAAAATCCGAAAAGCTTTCCGACCCTGCATAGACAGCAACAGAACTGACGAGTACAAGGCCCAGAAAGGTAGTAAGGACATCATTAAAATAGTCCATGTGACATCAGTGGTTCAACTGTAATGTTATGAAGCTATGCGAATACGTTATTTACTAACAATATTTCCCAAAGCATTTGTACGACTGCACTTTGAACCACTTTCATGACCTTCAACAGTTTTTGTCAATTTTTTTCCCTTTTTGAAGCTTGAAAGCTTCAGTCCCCATTCAGCAGAGGTGTAAAGAGTACCTAAAAACCATACTTGAGTAAAAGTACAGATACCTTACAGTGAAAATTACTCCACTCCATTGGTTACAAGTCACCAATTCCACAACAACTTCAGAGTATCTGATTTTAACAGTACTTAAGTATTTTACTTATACTAAATATAGGCTCAAAAATTGCACTAGTCAAAGAAACATGCCAGTGAAAAACTGTAATGTTGTGGAGAAGCTGGGGGAAAAGTCAACATTTGAAGTGGATCAAAATCTTTCATCAAAGTTGTCCTAAAACCAAAATTCGTTCTTGTCTTAGGACAACTTTGATGAAGTTTTTTGACCCACATCAAATGTTGACTACTGTATGTGCAGGTATTTAATGGAAAAACTAGAACAAACAATAAGCAAAAAACCAAGGGCACAAAGAACAGACTGGCTAGCAAACAGACACCCATTACATTCGACAACTCACAAGGAACTAAAGAAAAACTAGGGCTATATATACACACAGGGGGCTAACAAGCTTAACAAGATAAGACACACCTGGGGAGACTAATCAAGGGGAACCAATGAACAAACGGACAACAAACTGACTACAAATGCCACGGGAGACAGAAAGTGACATAAAAGTCCAGGGCAAGGCACAGAGAGCATGAAACAAAGACATGATAGAGTTGATTTGTGAGGAGAGCAATCATGTTTATTTTCTAGTAAAGAGTAAAAGTTGCTAATATCTTTGATACTCCATACAACTTCAAAGTATCCAAAAAGATACTCAAGTACAGTAACATTACATTTACTCCAATACTTTACACCTCTGCCATTCAGTGTAACTGCATGGAAAGAGCAGCCAGTAAAATTGTATTGTAAAGCTAGTAAAATCAGAGGAAAGATTTGGAACTAAATGATGGTGAATATATGATGACAGAACATGAATTTTCTCTGATATCAAAGATTTTTACATCAACCATTAATTCACTACACCACTTTCAACATACTTTTTTTTTTTTAAAGGAAAATCCTGTTTCTTGCTGAAATAAGAATGCAACACCAGACTTTTCATTTTAAACCCTGCACACAAAGGCTGGATCTGGAGCTGTGTGCTGCTGCTGGCATCACTACAACCATCTGAAGCTCAAACCTACTTTATTTAAAAAAAAACACATTCACATAAACATGTGCAAGCTCACATGTAGGCTTTCTAGGTGTAGAGCTTCCCAAAAACAACAGCAATGAATTCCACATTAAAGTACAACATCACCCAGAAAATCTATTACTTGAGGGTGAGCAAATAATGACAGAATTTTCATTTTTAGTTGAACTATCCCTTTCATTTTGAGACACTATGGCGGCTTCTACATCACTCTGCTAAACTGTTTACAATGAGGCCTTTACACAGAAGTGTTTCAGGTCAGGATAAATCTTAAGTGGCCCTTAGAGAGATTTTCTTGAGGGAGGACTAGCGTTGTGTTGACACACAGGGCTGTGCTTCCTCTCTCCCTCTCTCTCTCACAAACACCCGTCAGTACATGACTCAGCATCATAAGACATTGCCGGGAGTTGCTGGGGTCCTTCCGGGAGAGTTTTCTGTTTTTATGATATGCTTACAATAGGTTTCAACAGTAACTCTCCTGCACTGCAGGATATATGAAAGTGCTTTGTAACATGTCCTGTTATAGATATGCTCGGATGCTCTTGAACACAAAGGTATCATGAGAGTAGCATGAACAGATACTACATATCTACAATAATATTTGAGTTTTTTAAAATTTATTTATTTTTATAAATGAATACTTTAATTCAGCAAGGATGCATTAATCAAAAGTGAGACATTTATAATGTGACAAAAGATTTCAATTTCAAATAAGTCCTATTGAATTTTCTATTTATTGAAGGACCTGAAAAAATTTCTTTACAGTTTACACAAAAATGTTAAGCAGCACAACTGATTTCAACATTGATAATAATGAGAACTGTTTGTTGAGCACCAAATCAGCATGATCTGAAGAATGAGGACTGGAGCAATGGCTGCTGGAATTTCAGGGATAAAATTACAATTTAAAATACATTAAAATAGAAATCAGTTATTTGAAATTGTAATAATATTTCACAATATTACAGCTTTTACTCTACTATATCAAATAAATGCAGCCTTGGTCAGCATAAGAGTTTTTTATTTTTTTTCAAAAACATCTTTAAAATATCTTATGACCCCAGACTTTTTAGCTGTAGTTTATCTTATATATTGCCTATATTATTAATATAATTCGTTTATTAGCTTGTGCTGATGTGAACTTAGTCAAATTGTATTATTTATAATATTCTTGAACCAAATCTTCACCTTGATTGTAGTTGTGTGGCCTGTAGATGTTCCACATTGATTTGGCATTTAGACTTAATATCAAGCCAGTTTTATTTTCACTCAGATATTTTTGATATCATCATTTAATACTAATTAACAATTTTTCCATAGTCTGAGCAGCAGGGCTCATCTGAGTTTTCAATCAAGATGATATCAAGATCAGATCATTCAAATAAAGTTGCCAGTAGCCCAGATTGCTTACTTATCTATATAAATGCAAGTTTGCTCTTCTGAAGTCTGTATCTTGCTTTGGACACACAAATATCTATTAGAAATATGCTTTCAAAGCAAGCCATCAAAATCACATATTTTAATATTAGCCGAGTAACTTCAGAAGAAGTGCTCCTATTACTTCCCTAACTGCAGTGACAGCAGTTCTTCTAGATGCTTTCTTGGCTTTGGTGGCCATTCCTCATCTTTTTCACAATGAAAAATGACCCAAAACTTCAGCATTATAGTGTAGAGGGACCTAAACAACATGCTTAGGTTCTAGCAGACATTCTGTCTCTATGAATATCCACGAACACATACACCCTGCCAAACCTCGTCTGATCCAGTACATTGTGATCTCTCTCATTTTCTCCTCCATCCCCCCAGGCCGCTATAACATAATACAGTGTACTGTACAGTAAGTAAAGCCTGTGCCCAGAGGAACCCTATGGCGATGCCATACCATCTGCGGACCTGGCACCAGCTGTCTCTGCTGGCCAACCACCACGATAATTAACACTGACACCTCGCTCCATCACATTTCTTGTACTCTTCACCTTGCATTCATACCTAATGCACATCAGAAAGAGAGATCTGGCAGATGAAAAGAGTGTCTTTTTAAGCGTTTGGCTCTTTGGATAGCGATAAGGACGTTTCCTTGAGTTGATGAATGTAATGCAACCCCTATCTGGACTCTCCAGAGTCTCCAGAGCCAGGCAAAGAGAGAGAGGAATACAGAGAGATAGTCTTGATTTCATTTTAATACAGCTTCTTCTAATTGGACATCAGGGTTGAGAAGTTCATTGACTGTCGCTGTCTGTTGTAATGTGAGAACAAAAGGTCAGTGAGCATTATAAAGACACATGATTCACAGGTTTTCCCCAAGCCTTCTGAAAAGAAAACTCTAGCAATTTTATTTATAATGTAATAAAAAAAGCAAGTACACCATTAAGTGTAACACTCACAAAATGTTGTTTGATTTAAAACAACTTAAAACAATACAGTTTAATACATATCTTTACAATTAACTAAATCAAATAAATATATTTTTATGTATAAGTGATATCCTCAGAGATATTCTCATTAAACTGATCAAAAGAATCAGTTAAGATTAAAAAAAAAAAAAGTTATCAAAAATCCTGATTTTTCCACAAAAATATTAGGCAGCACCTAATGATTTCTGAAGGATCATGTGGAACTGAAGACTGGGGTAATGGCTGCTGAAAATTCAGCTTTACCATCAATGGAATAAATGATATTTTATTATAAATAAATTATTGTATTAAAATAAAACAGTTATTTTAATATTTTAATTATAATTACATTTCATAATCTTACCATTTTTACTGTATTTTTGATCAAATAAATGCAGTATTGGTGACCATAAGAGACTTCTTTATAATATTACTGAACCCAAACTTATTCTCTGAACTTAAAAAAAGAAAATTAATTATGTTTTGCAATTTTGCTTTTCAAGAAAATGTATCTTGAAAACACAATAAAAATACAGATTGAAATGAAACCGTGTCGAAACATGAGCCTAATAAAAGCACAACAGCTGGGTTTGTGAGTAATAATAAAATAAAAGCTTATCCAAACAGCTTCATTCTGTTTGCATTAGCAATATTGTCTCTGATATTACAGCTTGAAATGTGCTAAAATGACAGTGTTGATTTTATGCCGCAGTGACTTCACAAGCTCTCCGTTTCAGCGCTTATATCTGGCACTGCCTTGAACGAACGGTGGTTTGACAGAATGCAATATAAATCACAACACATTAATCCAATGCACACTCTTCCCACCATACACTACTGAAGAGCATGTTAGTCTAACGGATACTCTTGGCTGTAGTGAGTAGATGATGGAAACTAATAGCTATATATATATATATATATATATATATATATGACACTGTATACATTATTTTATTAAATCTTTTAATATATTTTCTAGCTTCAGTGAGATTAAAAACCAACCAACAGCTAGTCTAAGGTGTGTGCTGAAAAAGAGTTTCTCTGTATCTTGCGTAACTGCACTACCAAAATAAGTTTAGACCAAATGCATAACCCACTTAGAAATGCTGTCCTGTCCTCTTGAGAATGCACGGCTTATGGTGTTATGAATAAGGATGGCAAATAAAGCATTCATCTTCTTGCTGTTCAGACAGATTTAGGAAATTGTACTTGGCACATGTATTTCTTGATTTTTGTTTATCATCATGTAAACAATACAAAAGCTTATACTTTTTTGCAAGCTAGCTCTCACATCTCTTTGCTCAGCTGTTTCGTGTTTTGATATCTTCCTCTTTCAGTTGAGCTTCAGACATAGCATATTGTATGGTCTCCTGGTCCTGTCAAGACTGACTTATGACACTTTGCTGAGCCAAGACCCGGTGTGTTCGCTAGAGACGACTCAGCAGGCTTTGTAAAAGAGTGCAGGAGTTGCTGTGGCTGGCTGAAGTTGAACAAAAAAGCATGTTGATAGCCTATAGTCTTTAGCTTTTATGTCAGAGGTGTGACGTTCAGGAATTTATATTGTAGAACAAAGCGGGAAAGTCTTTTCGAGTAATGAATGTTAACACGTTATTTTCACAACAACTGAAACCCACTATTGCAAAAACAAGCCAAGTACATTCCCGACGGAATCCGTACCGAACGCGCTTCTCCTCTTCCGGGTTTACAAACAAAACTAGCTATATTGTTGCAACTGTTTTAAGTAGGCTAGTTAACCTTGTTGGTACTGTTACTCCAACCTTTACCTCACATCACCTAGAACTCGAAAGGCAAGTAAAAAATGAAATAAACTGATTCGCGCGCTTACTAGTAGGCTACGTATAGTTCGCGTGTTACGTTTATTATTAGTCTAATCTTCTCGCGCTCTTAAATAATCACAACGTGACATTAAATGAACTTGGTTTATTATGACACAGGCTGAATGCCACTGGCTCAGGAAGGAACAATGAAGGCCAAACTGGTCGTTAAGCACAAACAATGGCTTGATTGATGGTTTTCAGTGTTGTCTTTATGAAAACAATCGTTTTCTTGCTGTGGAATAAGTCTGTATTTATATTAAAGCTTTTTCTTAGGAACCTGGCCCTCTATGCAGCAAAGTGGCTCGTTCAGAACAATGGCAGCGGCTGTTTTCGCGGGATCGGAGTCTCACCTGTCAGACTGTCGTAGCATTCGATCTCGGTGCTCTCCACCGCTCGCCGCTGCTCCTCCGTCAGCTTGGCCGCGGTTTGGTTCAGGAGGTTCACCTCGGATCCGGTGGTCCCATCGACGACATGGATCCCTTTCAACTGCAGCAGCGCCCTGTGATACTTTCCAATAGCTTCCCGGAATTTCTTCTCCTTGTAGCATCGGTGACCCTCCAGTTTGAAGTCGATCGCTTTCTGTATTTTCGCCTCCATCTCCATCTCCGCGCGGTCACAAAGGGGCAGTCACACAACACTTTTCAATTTCATTTGTATGCATGTGAGCACGGGAGACCAGAAACGCAAGCTCACACAAAACATTTGTATTTTGGGCGTTTCAAGGTCTAATTTTTTGGTGAACTGCAAATTCCTATTGTCACCAATAAAAGAAAAACATCATGATGTGACCTCTCAGCTGAATTAAAAAAAGAAAAATAAAATAAAATAAACTGTAAAGCTGCAGGTTTGCAGAGTTGCAGGAAAAGGGAGTAGACTGTAGATTTTCTCATTTTGGATCAGTATTATTTGTTATATATATATATATATATTTTTTTTTTTCTCCCCCTCTAAAAGTCTAGTGACCACAGGTTAAGGCGCATTAATGGAAATGCTCATGTGTGCAGTTTTATTATAAAAATCCTGTGAAGTGAAAGGAATAGTCTACGCAAAAAATAAAGAGAGTCTCCATTTACTTCTCCCCTTGTCCAAAACTGTATGATTATTTTCTTCTGCAGAACACAAATGATATTTTGAAGAATTTTGAAAACCAAATCATTCTGGTGCCCATTGACATCCATTTATCAAAAAACAATTCCACATTAGAAAGAAAATCATACATTTTCGGAATGACATGAAGGTGAGTATATGATGACAATTACAATTTTTTTGTGAACTATCCCTTTAAAAACTAGGAGGTAAGAACATGAGATTACTTCATAGAGGAATCGGTATGCTGCCGTGTTTGTGGTAAACATAGCACATGTTTTTACTTAAGTCTCTTGGCTACCGTAGTGGGGAAAAAAAACCTTGACATTTCGAGCATTTGATGCTGGGCTCCATGCATTTTATAATAAATAAATCTAAATTTGTAATATAAATCTTTATTACAAACCCCCCTTTAATCTGGAAAAATGTTTCACTCACAGGGTCACAGGAGTGCAGCTATAAAAGTAGGATAGGGGGATAGAGCATGATTCCTATAACCAAACATAAGGACAACAGGTATGTCCACACTGACATTTAACATATTGCAGCTGTCCCTTTTTCCCCCAGTATCATCAATTCATAACACTCCATGAGGTAAAGCATTTCGACTTCCCAATCCATCAAGTGTGGTCCTAGAGTTTCTCCACTCAAACGGAAATTCAGGTGGGTTTTAAGTTATAAAAGGGGCAAACTGGATAAAAAGGGGTGCCTTTCAGTTTTTTGGGTATTAGGTTTTCCGGGCGCCCAGTCTCTTGAATACACTGACTGCCCCAGCGTCCATCTGAGCCCCGTGAGTGTCACCTGTGCTACTACTGACCTTAGGGCTGGCCAGAGCAAAGCTGCCCTGGGCTTTGCTTCTGCTACTCGTAACACGACTGTCCTGGGTGTCTGCGGGCTGACTGACTAGAGGGGTCGAAGAGGTAGGGTGGACTGACGGGGCCTTGCCCAGTCTCTGCAGTACACCCAGTTTGGGTGTCCCCTTCTGGCTGGAGGAGGTAGAGGAGGAGATTGGTGGTGTGCCTTCAGATAAGGGGAGTTTGTACTTTGCACCTAGTCGACGCAGAGTGAGGGGTTTAGATTTGGCGGTTACAGTCTCTTTATTAGAAGTGGGTGGGGGTCGTTTGAGGACGCCGGCATATTGCAGCACCGAGCCCTCACCGTCGCTGCCATTGTCCTCGAAAGTGTCTGCAACACCATCTGTCTTTCCTCCACCCTCTTCATCTTCCTCTGCTTCACCCAGACGGCTAAACACACCTGTTGGCTGCTGCATGAAAAAAAAGAGTCAGAAAGACAGTGATGTGAAAAATAGAAACACTTCACAATAAATTAACATCAGTTAATGCATTAGGAATCACGAACAACAAAAAACACTTTTACAACAATTCATTTTGGTTCTGTGTTAATTTCTACATATGCAAATACATTTATAACGTTTTAAGTTAAATCAACATTAGTTAATGTATTATTAATAAACAAGAATTAAAGGGATAGTTCACCCAAAAATGAAAATTACCCCATGATTTACTCACCCTCAAGCCATCCTTGGTGCATAAGACTTTATTCTTTCAGACGAATTCAATCGGCGTAATATTTAAAAAAGTCCTGGCTCTTCCGGGCTTTATAATGCCGTTCCAGCCGGATGACATAGGATGTCGGCGTCGTGAGAATATGCTAGTCTCGTGAGAACCAACGTTTGTTTACAGGAGCAAAGGAAGCAAAGTTTCCTTACTTTAGCGGAATACGTTTTACAAAATATTAGAATAGAAAACAGTTATTTTAAATGGTAATCATTTTACAATATTACTTCAATATTACAGTCTTTACTGTACTTTATTTTAAAAATCTTACCAACCCCAAACTTTTAAACAATAGTGTATATGCTACATGTATGCATTTTATATGCAATAAGTGCCCTGGGCAATCAATGACTAGCATCTGCATTCAATAAAAAAACATGACTTAACATCACTGCTTGTTAAAGGGGTGGTTCAAAGCGATTTCACTTTTATAACGTTAGTTAGTGTGTAATGTTGCTGTTTGAGCATAAACAATATCCGCAAAATTACGAAGCTGAACGTTCAATGCAAATAGAGATATCGTCTTTTAAAATTCTGGCAGTTTAATGCCTACAAAAACGTGGCGGGTTCATGACATCACAAACCCAGATAAACCCCGCCCTTGGGAAAAGGCAGCAAAGGGGGCGAGGCCGTGCTGTGCTGCTTTAGAGAAGAGGAAGAGAAAACTAGAGCGTTCCAGCCGGATGACATAGGATGTCGGCGTCGTGAGAATATGCTAGTCTCGTGAGAACCAACGTTTGTTTACAGGAGCAAAGGAAGCAAAGTTTCCTTACTTTAGCAAAGGAAAACCAGTCTCCTCTTGGCTTATATCGAAATCCTCCAAATTTTTCTTTACAAATCCAACGACAGATAGCGCAAGCTAGAGATTACCGTTTATAACATTTTAAATATGGATATTTTTCTTTAAAAAAAAACACACAGATTCGCTACAGGAGTCCTTTATTCACCCCCCGGAGCTGTGTGAGGCACTTTTTATTACGGATGGATGTGCTTTATTTGACTTCTTTTGGAGTATTGAAAAATAATACCCACCCAATGCCATCAAAGTTTGGAAGAGCCAAGACATTTTTAAATATAACTCCAATTGCATTCGTCTGAAAGAAGAAAGTCATATACACCTAGAGGGTTGAGGGTGAGTAAATCATTAGGTAATTTTCATTTTTGGGTGAACTATCCCTTTAACAATGAACTACAGCATATTTTGGAACTAACATTAACCTAGACCAATCAATGACCTAAAAATGGTTCATTGCTGGTTTATGATACTCAATGCACTAATTTGAATGTTACAGTAGTGTTATAGTCACTAAATGATAATGTGTGTAATAAAGAGAAAACAATTCTTAGTGTCTGAGTTTTGGCAGTTTAATGCCTACAAAAACGTGGCGGGTTCATGACATCACAAACCCAGATAAACCCCGCCCTTGGGAAAAGGCAGCAAAGGGGGCGAGGCCGTGCTGTGCTGCTTTAGAGAAGAGGAAGAGAAAACTAGAGGTGCGTGTAAAAATCTATTCATATATGAATCGCGATTCTGTCTTCTACCGATTCTAATGGATTCACAAGTTTCATAATCAATGTTCAAAAGCAGCGGTTCTTAATATTGTTCCTCGCGTCCCCCTGCTCTGCATCTATCTCTCTCAATCAGATCATCAGCTCAGCTCCAACAATGAACTGTTCCATTTATACACTTATTTTCACATAACTATGAGAAGCGTTAAACATGGACGTGTGTGCAGTTGCCGTACTGTATTAAAGCTTTAATCAGGATAAAAACTTATATTAAAAGCTAACATAAGCGATAGCATTTACAAATAACAGCGTATCTAAAAGTATGAGACAACAACAAACAAAAAACATATGCCTACCATTAAATAATGCAATGGTTCTGCAAGATCCTCTTCAATAATATCCTCTGCTTCTCAATCGGGCTCAAACTGATAAGCGATATTAACGACGCCGTTGTTTACAATACAACCGGAGCACATGCCGCTGAGGTGAGGGGCGGGACTTTAGACGCGCACTAGAGGCGGTTTAGCCAATCACAACACACTGGGCTAGCTAACCAATCAGAGCCCATCACCTATTTCTGAGGGTGGGGCTTCATAGAAGCAGGAAATTATCATCGCGTTTCTCAGAGAAGGGACAGGCCGGTGTGGAATAAAGATAAATTAGGTGAAAAATAATGTTTTTTTTTTTTTTTAAACGAAGCATTAACATGTTAGACTGCAACCCATAAACACAATCAAGCCTAGAAAAAAAAAGTCAACCACCCCTTTACCCTAATCAGATGTACCTGTTTTGGCACTAGCGTTGGAGACCGTTACTGAAATTCGGTTGTCAGGGTGCCGAGCAGGCGTGCTTGGTGGGGAGTCCCGGCTCAGAGCATTGGCGATCATGCGTGTGGCAGCTGTCAGGGGAACATGAACATTACCAGAGCTACAGCTTCAGCCCACTCAAACAAAGATAAATCACTCCCTGTACGAGCAACCAGTAGAAGAACTGCAGGGAAAAGATAAATCACTCCCTGTACGCGCAACCAGTAGAAGAACTGCAAATATATTATATATATATATATATATATATGTGCAAAACAACTTAATACTTAAGATACTTACGAGTGTTAGCAGTACGTCTCAGTTCAGCCTGTACACTAGTCTGTCCAGATGAAATGGCCTCGGTTGTCGTTTTACACATATCCTGCATTAAGAAGATAAAAGATCATTATTTCACATTTAGAATAATGATGTCAATGCAAGGGTATGCATGAAAGACAAGAAAATCTTTAGTGATCAACAAATGTTGAACGAACTGAACGCAAGACAATAAATAAAATTGTTAAATAATCAACAGTTGAAAGGTTAGTTCACCTTTGTCTTACAGGGTTGTTGTTCCAAACCTGTAAGACCTTTGTTCATCTTCGGAACACAAATTAAGATATTTTTGATGAAATCCGAGAGCTTTCTGACCATTCATAGAGAGCAATGCACCTGAAATGTTCCCAGAGCCAGAAAAGTAGTAAAGACATCGTTAAAACAGTCCATGTGAAATCAGTGGTTCAACCGCAATTTTACAAAGCTATGAGAATACTTTTTGTGCACAAAGAAAACAAAAATAACTTTATTCAATAATTATTCTCCTCAAAACCACATATTCCTCCATTATCGAGAGTACCACGACACATACACGTGCTTTCCTGTGCGTAAACAAGGCACAGCACATTGTTTACATGCAGAGGTACTCTTGATTAGAGATGTAACGATAAATCGGTTTGATGCCAAATCATGATAAAATTCCCTACAGTTAGTATTACCGTTTCATCTTTTAATTATCATTAAAACCGTATTAGATTACCGCGATTTGAACAACTCACGATAAATAAATGAAGAGTTCGGGGGTTTTTTATTTTAATTTTTGAACTTTAAATTGAGTTTCCGCCAAAATCAGTATTGTATCTGGTCGGTATTCAATTTTTTTATTTTACGCAAAATGCGATATCCGCCGAGTTATTCTGTCATGTTTTCTCCCTTTTTTTCCAAACCGCGACAAACGCCAGTCTCCCTTCTCTGCAGAATGTGATATATCCGCTCAACCAATCACAGCGCACCATTCCACGCACTGTAAACAGTAACAACCAATCACAGCGCACCATTCCACGCACTCTAGACAGTAATGGCGGCGCTTTGAATACACCCGGCATCTGTTTTCCTCATCTATTTTGTACTTTGTGATCAATAAATAGCCTTAGGGCTGCACGATAAATCGCATGCGTTTGTCATGCGCATCTCGTCAGTAAAGACGGTTCTGTGATTAATAGTAAATCTCCATCACGTGCTTTCAGATGGAGCGGCATTTAATACACAAAGCCGTAGATCACTGCAATATCACGTTCATAATCGCAGATGTGTCGCATTCAATTATGAACGCTATATTGCGTAGCTTGTCAGTGTGTGTGTTTTTATTAATGCCATTAATGTTTTTGTTAATACAGCGTATAGCACTAGTCAACTAAATGAATGTAACATGGCAAATATGAATGCACTTTTGGAAGTTGAATGTAAGGGAAATGTCTTTTTTTTTTGGTCTAATGTGATAGTTGTTCATGTATGTTCATGATGAAATTTTCTTTTGTTGCAATTAATTTATAGCATTAACAAGATGACCCGTTGAATTCATTTTGGGAGCGATGACTGATTGAATGTATTTTTAGTCCAATGCCTGCAAATAAGATTAGTATTGACCAAGTTCAGAGGCTGTCAATATGTGAACACATAACTTACTATGTTGTGCATTTTCAACGGTTTCAAAATGAAAAATAACCTTTATATTGATTCAATGGATTTATTGCATTTTGGGGAAAACAATAATACAATTTTATAATAAATCTTTGAAAATCAAAATCTGGATTTACATTTTTTATGTTATTATAACCTAAAGATGCTATGTGAAAGTTTGAAACAGAAAATAGTGGTTTTCATCTTGCAATTCATTATATGAATGTACCTCTGAAGGTTCTGACTATCTTCAGAAACGATTCGATGGCATTTTGTTTTCATCTTCGCTCCATGTAATACCTAAAGGAAGTGTTCTTAATCGCAATACTGCTTTGTCCACGGAGGTTACAGGAAACAGCTCTAATTCTGCTTTTCCATAAGCGCCACCTGCTGTCAGCGAGTGGATTTACAGAGACTTATATTTACATTCAGTCTGTGTGCAGTTTCTGTCTGGCCGAAAACGGACCGAATTTGCATGCCCTGCTGTAAATTTTGACCGGTTGATGAAAAACAAGCTTATGTGTATTCTACACATTTAAACAATTCAGATAAGTTATCTAGAATTATTTATGGAGCAGATAAAATACATAATCATTTACCAATCAATTATCATTTTGACTTATATATTTTCTACATAATCATCAATTATCATTTTGACTTATATATTTTCTTTATTTAAAGGCTGAAATGTGAGGTTTACCTTTTTATTAATTTATTAAAAAGCTTTATTTGAACATTTACATTAGATATTTCAACATGCTATTAAACTGTTGTCAGTCAAGTTGTCATTTAAAATCCGAA
>NW_015505682.1:1332749-1360473 GCF_001515645.1 Sinocyclocheilus grahami
TATGAATGTACCTCTGAAGGTTCTGACTATCTTCAGAAACGATTCGATGGCATTTTGTTTTCATCTTCGCTCCATGTAATACCTAAAGGAAGTGTTCTTAATCGCAATACTGCTTTGTCCACGGAGGTTACAGGAAACAGCTCTAATTCTGCTTTTCCATAAGCGCCACCTGCTGTCAGCGAGTGGATTTACAGAGACTTATATTTACATTCAGTCTGTGTGCAGTTTCTGTCTGGCCGAAAACGGACCGAATTTGCATGCCCTGCTGTAAATTTTGACCGGTTGATGAAAAACAAGCTTATGTGTATTCTACACATTTAAACAATTCAGATAAGTTATCTAGAATTATTTATGGAGCAGATAAAATACATAATCATTTACCAATCAATTATCATTTTGACTTATATATTTTCTTTATTTAAAGGCTGAAATGTGAGGTTTACCTTTTTATTAAACTTTTTCAAAGCTTTATTTGAACATTTACATTAGATATTTCAACATGCTATTAAACTGTTGTCAGTCAAGTTGTCATTTAAAATCCGAACATCATTGGTAATGTTATTGTTATAGTTTGTTGATTTTTAAATATACAAGTTAGTGAAATGATTTGTGTGTCGGTACTTTTTTAACATATCCAGCACATTTTAACAATAGCATGATAATACTGGTAACCGTGATAATTTTGGTCACTATAATCATGATAAGAAATTTTCATACCGTTACATCCCTACTCTCGATAATGGCAGAAGACGTGATTTGGAGGAGAAGAATTGTTGAAAAGTCGTTACCTTTGTTTTCTTTGCACACAAAAAGTATTCTCGTAGCTTGGTAAAATTAAGGTTCAGCCACTGATGACACATGGACTGTTTTACTGATGTCCTTACTACGTTTCTGGGCCTTGTAACATTTCAGTTGCATTGCTGTCTAAGCAGGGTCAGAGAGCTCTCGGATTTCATTTCATCAAAAATATCTTAATTTGTGTTCCGAAGATGAATGAAGGTCTTACAGGTTTGGAACAACATGAGGGTGAGTAATTGATGACTCATTTTTGATGATGATCCATTTCTGGGTGAACTATCCCTTTAAAACATAAACATCACCTGTCTATACACATGCTTTGCATGTTTGAGAATGGCTATGATGTCCCCGATGACTGTAATTCCCAAGTCCATCATTATTTCCTTACTGAGGTCCATGAGCATGCTTTTCTGAATCCTGAAAACAGAAAAGTAGTTGAGGCTTTTACAGCATCCAGTTGTGCAGTACGTGAGTAACATTTGGTTCAGAATGTTGTCCGTTCAAATTTCAGAGAAGGCCAGATTTTGACTGTTAAAAATGGTGAGTAGACATCCAGCAAGTAAAGCACACATAAGCAGACTGAGACCGATCCTGTACTGAAGCCGATGAACTAGTTCATGTCTATTTAGACATGCTTACTACAGTGGGTACCTTTACAAGGACATCTTTTGCTTCAGTTGGAATGAAATTATTCTGATTATTCTGAGCTATTCTGATGATACCCAGATTTACCTAGCCTTATCTCCAAATGACTACAGCCCCATTGACTCCCTCTGCCAATGCATTGACGAAATTAACAGTTGGATGTGCGAGAACTTTCTTCAGTTAAACGAGGAAAAAACTGAAGTCATTGCATTTGGAAACAAAGATGAAGTTCTGAAGGTGAATGCATACCTTGACTCTAGGGGTCTAACAACTAAAAATCAAGTCAGGAATCTTGGTGTGATTCTGGAGACAGACCTTAGTTTCAGTAGTCATGTCAAAGCTGTAACTAAATCAGCATACTATCATCTCAAAAACATTGCAAGAATTAGAGGTTTTGTTTCCAGTCAAGACTTGGAGAAACTTGTTCATGGCTTTATCACCAGCAGGGTGGACTATTGTAATGGTCTCCTCACCGGCCTTCCCAAGAAGACCATTAGACAGCTGCAGCTCATCCAGAACGCTGCTGCCAGAATTCTGACTAGAACCAGAAAATCTGAGCATATTACACCAGTCCTCAGGTCCTTACACTGGCTTCCAGTTATATTTAGGATTGATTTAAGTACTTTTACTCGTTTATAAATCACTCAATGGCTTAGGACCTAAATATATAGCAGATATGCTCACTGAATATAAACCTAACAGACCACTCAGATCATTAGGATCGAGTCAGTTAGAAATACCAAGGGTTCACACAAAACAAGGGGAGTCTGCTTTTAAGTTATTATGCCGCCCGCAGTTGGAATCAGCTTCCAGAAGAGATCAGATGTGCTAAAACATTAGTCACATTTAAATGCAGACTCAAAACTCATCTGTTTAGCTGTGCATTTATTGAATGAGCACTGTGCGATGTCCGAACTGATTGCACTATTTTATGTATAATCATTTTCTTAAATTCATTTTAAACCTCTTAAACCAATTTTTTAATCATTTTCAAAGTTTTTAAATTCCTTGTTTTATTGTTAGATTATTATTTTTTTTTCTTTTATGTAAAGCACTTTGAATTACCATTGTGTATGAAATGTGCTATATAAATAAACTTGCCTTGCCTTGATTGATGAATCTGAATGCAGCATCTAAATAAATTGGGTTGATGTGCAGGTTTATAGATCATAAGCTTCATGTCAGATTTGATCTTTTGACACGCACACACTGCACAAATATACAGAATTTCCTGTTGTTTGCACATAGTGTTCTCCTACCATTGCTTCTTTACTTTGTTTTAAAGAGCAGAATTCATATTTATCTTGGGTCCTAATTAGGAGACGACAAGCACATGTCGCTTTGTGCTGTGCTGTTTATATTTATCAAGCCATAAAATTGCCCATTCCTGTGGCCAAAACAAGTTATCTGTGAATGAGAGAAGTGAGGACTGATGAGATGTTGTTCTGCTCCACTTCACAGACAATCAATGGAAGGAGAATTCTAGAATAACATGATAGTCATTCATGACACTTCATTCTGCAAAAACAACAGATTGTTCCACCTGTCATACATCATTATGACATTTCTACATCATTACGCATGCGCAGTACTTTACAGTTCCAGTTTTCAATGCGATTAAGTGTTTACATGTCCTCTAGATCAGGTTTAGAAAGTCTACACAACCCATTTCCAATCCGAACAAAATTTAAAGGGGGGTCATATGATGCGATTTCAATTTTTCCTTTTGCTTTGAAGTGTTACAAGCTCTTGGTGAATAAAGAAGAGCTGTAAAGTTGCAAAGACTAAAGTCTCAAATCAAATAAAAGTTAAGAGTCAACCACGCCTACCTAAAACGGCTCGTTCTAACACACCCCCACATGTCTACGTCACGATGTGGGAAGATTTGCATAACGTCGCCCAAATGTTCACGCAAAAGGCGGTGTAACTTTTATTCTCGCTGTAGTATTTTTGTTGCCGCCGCCATGTCGTGAAGACGCTGTGTTTCGTTGTGAAAGCGAAACTACTTTGTTTGGCCTTCCAAAAGAGGACGATATCCGCTTCGTCATGCCTGGAGCTGATCCGTGCTGGTCGCGGAGGAAATACATCAACTTCGCGCTGTGGATCGCCGGATCGGCTTTCACCGTGGACGAAGCGGAGTCCAGCCCGGGGTTGTCACATGTGGTTGCTGCAAGTCCGCCGGCCACCACTCACTCTAGCCGCCGTGTTTCTCGTTGTGAAAGCGAAAATACTTTGTTTGGCCTTCCAAAAGAGGACACGACTAGAATATATATAGCTTAGTATTTACAACACTGTTCCAGAACAGTTAAACCCAAATATTCAGATGTGTGCAGTGCATTTTATGGAGGACTGTTTCCTGATCCTGGGAGAGTAGACTACAATGCCGGCTGTTCTGACTCACAGACTGCAAGTACGTTTTCATATTTAAAGGATTTGCCACTGATGATTCAAACGAGTTTTGAGCAGTGTAGAGTAGCGTTTGTAGTTTGTCATTTCTCCGATCACAAATGCAGACACGGTTTTATGTTCACGCGGTGCGATGCAACGCATAAAAAGACAGTATTAGTCATTATAATCCGTAATTATGTCCCCACTGGATGCAACAAATACCTCGTTTATAATGGGTTTTAATGTTTTTGTCTCGTCGCTCCAGCCGGACAAGGCATCACATTATGGTAGAGGCATAACATTTCCGTCACACGCTTGAGGTATTCGGCCAATCACGATGCACTGGATAGCTGGCCAATCAGAGCACACCTCGCTTTTCAGACCGATGAGCTTTGTAAAAATCGACATGTTTCAGAAAGGCTGGGCATAGAGGAGAAACAATAACGTACAGTATGTGGAAAATCATGTGTTTTTTTAACCTTAAACCGCATAAACATTTCATTGCACCAAATACACAAATAATGTTCTTCTTAGCAACATCATATGACCCCTTTAATTCAGATCAAGCTCAATTAGATCGATTAAGGTGTTTTCATGAAGGATTTTTAGTTCAATTGAGCCTTCAATCCAATTACTAGTGGATTATTTGGTTGCATGTAAACGTAGCTAGTGAAAGCCAATGATTCGGTTTTACCTGTTATCAACAAACGACACTGCGTAGTTGACAGCCAGTCCAGGAGGGATCCCAGCATCTTTGAAGAACTGGATCCATTCTGAGGTGGCTAAAAAAAATAATAAAGTGGTTATATGCATTCTGAAGAATACGATACATTTTGAACCAAAGAGAAACGTACAAATTTTTGTCACAAAGTGACTGTAAAATTAAAACTGCTAGCAATGTTACACATATTATGGTCAAGACCACCATATTATCTGTTGATATAGAAACAATATTCTATCTTGTCTTATTAGTTTAGCATCCGCAGACAATGTTGTGAACTATTGTGAGCTGTCTCAGAGGAATGCGCAGATAAAATGTATAGGTTTTGAGATATATATATATATATATACACACACACACACACACACAGGTGCATCTCAATAAATTAGAATGTCATGGAAAAGTTCATTTATTTCAGTAATTCAACTCAAATTGTGAAACTCATGTATTAAATAAATTCAATGCACACAGACTGAAGTAGTTTTTGGTAAGTAAGTCTTTGGTTCTTTTAATTGATGATTTTGGCTCACATTTAACAAAAACCCACTCATTCACTCATCTCAACAAATTAGAATATGGTGACATGCCAATCAGCTAATCAACTCAAAACACCTGCAAAGGTACTTCCTTCCAACGAGCAATCTCTGGCTCCAAAACATGTCTTATTCAACGTTCTGTTGCTCCAGTGGGTCATTTTGTGTGTAATTACCGGCACCATAACAATTGTAAGTTTGTTATTAAACGGAATTTTCCACGACAGCCTCAGTCACCTTTTATAATATAGAAAAGAGATGCAATACAAGTGAATGGTGACATTCTGCCTTTTCTTTTTCATCCGTGAAAAAATACAACATCTTATAACAACATCAGGGTAAACAGATGATGATAATACAGTATTTTTTTGGGTGAAAATACCTTTTAAATTAAGGTCTGGCTAATTGTACAATGCAACATGCTATTTCTATTTTATCCACTAGAGGGCGGTAAAATATAATTAATATCATGTCGCTATTTTCAGATGCCACGGACCTGCATATATATATATATATATGATCATCCTTGTGCGACCCCCCCCCACCCCCCCCCCCCCCCCGTGGCTCCGTCTTCGGAACAACTCGACTGACCCGAATGTTCCGAATGAAACGAGCAATCGCTTCTTCTTCTTCTTCTTCTTGAAATTTTATTGGCGGTTGACAAACAACAAAATGGTGTATTTCCGCCACCAACTGGAATGGAGTGTGGATCAAAAAAGTGACTTCCTTCCTTCCAACGAGCAATCTCTGGCTCCAAAACATGTCTTATTCAACGTTCTGTTGCTCCAGTGGGTCATTTTGTGTGTAATTACCGGCACCATAACAATTGAAAGTTTGTTATTAAACGGAATTTTCCACGACAGCCTCAGTCACCTTTTATAATATGGAAAAGAGATGCAATACAAGTGAATGGTGACATTCTGCCTTTTCTTTTTCATCCGTGAAAAAATACAACATCTTATAACAACATCAGGGTAAACAGATGATGATAATACAGTAATTTTTTGGGTGAAAATACCTTTTAAATTAAGGTCTGGCTAATTGTACAATGCAACATGCTATTTCTATTTTATCCACTAGAGGGCGGTAAAATATAATTAATATCATGTCGCTATTTTCAGATGCCACGGACCTGCATATATATATATATATATGATCATCCTTGTGCGACCCCCCCCCCATAACTCATGTGTGCAAAATTGATACTAATAAATATGTGTAAAATATTATTTGTAACATATTGAACATTTATTTATATGTATAAAATATGTAGAATTTATTTATTTAAACTTTACCTTTCCATTGAGATAGAAAGTCTACACTGAAAAAAAAAATCAATAGAAAAACGGAAAACATTCTAGTAAATTTCGGCCAGGACATTAACCCTTCAGTTTACAGGCAATTCCTTTAACCCTAAAACAAAATACAAGTAGGCTAAAATGCATCAGAATAACAAATGCAGAAAATTCCTTCATATTAACACAGTACATTGGGTCCTATTTTTACAGACTAAAGCATGTTTGGAAAAAGAACGGCTAGAAAGTCTTTGTGATTATATTTATTTTGTAGACATTTCCTTTACAAGAAAAATTGGACGTCATACAAAGATAATAAGATAGGACAGTACACCAAGATTTCACAGTCTATGTAACAATATGAAATGTCCTTCTCCATTCATTAAAGGGCTAGAAATATAGCATAAAGTGAAATGAAATGGAGAAAGGGTGAAACGAGAAAGAATGTAGAACGGCGGATTATATAGGCTAATTCACAAGGGTTGTTCAGTATGTATTAAATATGCTGTTCAATATGAGAACTTGGAGCAGTCATGGCGAGGAAAGCACTCTAAAATCACGAGTGTCCTAAACCCATAACCTCAAATCTCCCAGACACCTCTATCATCGGCACTCTTAATCAAGAATATACAAAGACGAACAGTATTGAAAAAGCACCATATCATTTCTGAAATGTTATGTGATGATTCTTATTACACCTAACTTTCATTTCCCTTCAAAATGGCAAAAAAACAAGCAAAAAAAAAAAACGTACGAGAAACACGTCAGCCATCTTTCTTTTCGATTTTTTCAAACAAGTGGTTGTAATATGAGACTAACATTTCACTCATTTTATACTGAAGGCAATCTTCAAATGTGCATTAGAAAGTGAAACAGTTCACCTATCAAATGACACTCATTAAACCCGAGAGGTATTGACTGACATTTTACATCCTCCTAACGCATAACCATCCCGTCATTGAGGTCTGAGCAGAGTAAATCTTACGCAAGGTAAACTGGAAAGACAAAACAAATTGTCTCAATTCTTCACTGTGACACTGTAGCATAAGGAATGACTTTTATCATACAATTCAGTTGATTTGCTACATGGTTCTCCTAGAGTATCTGAAATATTGCATTCAACTGTGTCAATTCAAAGCACTGTGAATTTGAAAATACCTAGGACGATCATAGCTAGAACATTTTTCCAAAGTGGAAGACCACAGAGTCACTGATACTGTATCATTTAACCAACATCTCCTTATGCTATCATATCAGAGTCAGATACAGTAACAAAATGTTTTGGCGTAGGAGTAACAAAAGCACCAACAACTGAAAAATAAAAAAAAAATCACAATAATGTCTTTTGAAGAAAAGTTGAATTGAGATCAATGTAATGGAGCTTGGAGCTGTTTGACAATGGGCTTTCTAATATCATATAACGTCCCACTTTGTGAAATCACAGCTCTGGCTTCATTACGTCACTGTTCGAGATGCCTTAATTCAGTTTTCATTGCCAAATGAGAATGTAATTTCATCAAATGGCTCTGTTGGAAAGAGCTCACGCAGTTGTCTCCGTTTCAGCTTAAATTTGATGCTCTGGGTCTAAATTCAACTAGCAAGACAATGGTGCACCTGTGTATATAAATGTAGCATGAAAAGGCATTTCGATTTAAACAACTGTATAAATATTTTCATTTCCGCCCCATAAAATACTCCAGACGATGAAGCCCAAGTCAATAGGAACAATGGACCTCATCTGATTGTAAAATACTTTCCATCTGTGTATGACGTGGACACGCATAATGTTCTGATCATGTCCTTAATGTGAATTAATAAGGGCTGGTTGAAAGTTGTCCATCAAGCCCTGAATATCACACGCACACAGAAGCCAAAGGGCAGACAGCACACACTGGACATGATAAATCAATGCAACACCACTGCTTGAGAAACACAGCTGAATATCAGATGCTCATCTAGAATACATTGAGACACTCAATTCATATCTTCTTTTTGACTGATTTATTTATGCATTTATAGATATTTTGCGTCCAGTGTGTTTTGTCCACAGGGGTTGATGAACAAGGGCTGTGGAACCAACCTCATTGACAAATCAAGCACAAAGCACAAATCTGTGATACATATATAACACTATATGCACCACAGTTTCAATACAGTCATCATACATATTACACGTTTCGAATGAAAGGCAGTGACAATGCTTTTCATATTAAGGGAAAGGCGGGCTGTTATTGTTTATTATAATATACTTTCTGTTCTTTTAGAAAAATATATGTTTAAACCAAAACCAAGTGCATCAAGCTCTCCCTTCTGTCTTCATTGACAAAAAATAACATTTTCTGAACATTCATACATTACATTACAATCATTGTATATATATATACACACTGAATATGTATATATATATATATATATATACATAATATATACTTATATATATTTTATATATATAGTTTTGACGAGTAGGCGGGCGGCAGGTAGAAAGTGTCCTCCTTCACAGTCAAACCCACCACGGAGACAGAAGGCATCTGCGGGGACGTCTGCGGCAGTGGCAGCGGCGCGGGGGGCTGTTCCTGATAGGGAATTTTGCAGCCGGGTTGGTGGGCGACCAGGACGAACTCCAGGCGTTCCTTCTCCTTTTGCAGCTCGGATATTTCGGCCTCTAGCTCGGCCTTCTCTTCCTCCAATATGTCTGTATCCTTGGGTTGGAGAGACAAGAGGAGGACACAAGGGGACAGAGATTATATGATCACATGAAATGAGGACAAAAACAAGGGTTTCCTTTTATCATAGTAGTTCAGACACAGAGCTACTTCAGAAATACACATTGCTATAGTTTCAGAAAGCGACAACAAAATAAATTTGGAGAAAATGCCGTTTTCTTAATTGCCAACTCCATTTCCACAGTATAATTACGGTGGGTTATGAACTCTTTGTTCTAATTACAATGCAGCATAATGCATATGTGTGTGTTGGAATCATTTACAAACTATCATTGTAAAAATGATTGTTATGAGCAGATTGGCATGTTATGAATCCAGTAATTAGGATGCCTTTGCATTCATCTGTTATTATGGATGAAATATTGTAATGTAACAAGTGAGTTACAGCATCGCTCACCGACTGTAACCTGTCTGTGAGGTCACGCCGTCGGTTCCTACACTTAGCGGCGGCCAGTTTATTTCTCTCTCGTCTAACACGTCTTTTCTCTTCCTCCTCAGGTGTCAGCTGGGAACAGAACAAATTTAGTTAAAAAATTTTTTTTTATCAAAATGTTAAAAGACTAACCATTCTGTCATGGTCCTCACTCACCGTTTCATCGCGTGCACGGCGACGGCTCCGAGACTGTCTCACTGTGCCAGGAGTCTCAGAGCTTGGTGAGGTGAATCCTCCACCCGACGAAAAGCTTGGGCCTGGCAGGTCATAAGGATCCAAAGCAACAGGCTGCGTCATGGTGCTGGAGCCCGTGCCGCTTTGTCCTGGTGCCACGGAGGAGATGAGAGTGGGCTGCACCATCCACTGCAGATCCTGGCTGGTGGTGATGGCCGTCACTGTGGGCACAAATGAGCTGGGCATGTCCACCCCTGCCCTGGTGCCAGTTGACCCTCCACCCACCCCTACCCCGCCAGTGGCTGATACACACTCCTGGAAACCAAAAACATAAACAGTATATAACTATGGACCCCACCAGCTTGCTGTAAACAAAAAATCAATTTTAGTTACTTGTAGCAAAATTAACATTGAGTGAAATAAAGTCAGGGAAGCATTTTCGTTTAGTCTAAAGAGATAGTTTGCCCAAAAATGATAAATCTGTCATCATTCTCTCACCCTAAAGTTGTTCCAAACATGTATGAGTTTCTTTTTTCTGATGATCATGACAAAAGATATTTTGAAGAATGTGGGTAATCAAACAGTTGTGACGGTAGACATTGACTTCCACAGTATTTTGTTTCCAATCAATGGAAGTCAATGGGGACCAGAAACTGTTTGGCTACACATTCGTCAAAATATCTTCTTTTATATTCAACAGAAGAAAGAAACGCATACAGGATTGGAACAGCATGAGGGAGAGTAAACGATGACAGAGAGAATTTTCTCTTTTTTGGTGAACTATCCCTTTAACTTGAAGTACTGAAAAAAACGAAAATGAAATAAACAAAATACAAAAACTAATTGATTAAAACTGTAAATAAAATTAAAATGACAACTGAAAATCTCAAAATAAAATCCAATTCAAAATATTAACAAAGACTATAATAATATATCAATGATAGCAAAATACCACTTAATGTAAAGCTGTATTTTCCTCCATGCAAAGATAACAGACTAAAGATCATGAAAACAGAAAAAAAAGAGTTAGGATAATGAAAAGCATCAAAAATATGAAAAAAACATGGATCCTTATCAGAGTTTTCTGTTTAAAAGCTGCTTTAAAATTCCAATAAAATACGTGTCCAAATACAAATAGCCTACATAAACGTCGTGGATATCTGTGAACACATCTGTGAACAGCTATTAAAACATATTTAGGAGAAAAATCTAAATTGCTACGTTTTCTTTTTTTTTTTTTAGAAAAAGAAAGTCCAGTGATGCCAGTGTGAGTTGCATGTTTCATTAATATTCATATCAAAGCGTGTTAGGCAAAGGCGCACGCAGCACGCCGTAGCCAATAAGCGGCCTCTAATAGCCCCTCCTGTCCCTGATCCTCCGCCCCCGTCACACCCCCGGTGTTCCCCCTAGCAACGCAACGTAACACTCCAAAATAGAACGCATTGACGTCACGCCGAAGTCTGAGAAGCGAGAGCAGCAGCGCTGAGAGCAGGGCGGAGCTTCGTGTGAGAACGCCGGAGAGTTCCACAGCGTGCTGCAAACCCGCCACATTGCTACCGGCCTGATTCCGCGCGCATGCTGACTTGTCAGTATTCTATTGAATTCTATTCCGACTTTACACATATAAACACACTCGAACGGATTCAAATGCATTCCCTTAGCAACGTCGCTGCGCTTCCCTAACAGAAACAAGCAAATCTCGCAGCTGCCGTGCTGCTTAGCAAAACCGTTTGTACGGACAAACACGATGTTTAAATGCGAATAAATACTGGGACTTACTTGCGGTGCGCTGGTGGTGGGCGGACTCCCGAAGGATTCCACGGACGACAGGTACTGAGATTCAAGAGAAGGAGATGAGCTTCCACGGGAGCCGGTGTCGGGGTCTCCGGGGAACCCCTGAAACATCTCCCCGGTGGAGCCGAAAGAAGCCGAAACACCTACTGTGCCCGGCGAGAACGGGATGTCACCTGTCACCCAACAGAAGTCACACTGAAGCGCATTTTCGCCAGGACATCAACTATTCGCTTGCGTTTAATGCACCATAAAAATAGAAAGGTGGATGCATTGCATCTAAATATTTGTATTATATTAAAGTCACCTACCGTAACAAGTTATACTTGGAGTCTTCGTCAAGATGCCCTTAGTCTCTTTCCAAAACAGTTGCATTAAGACATCAATCCAGTTCCCTGCTGGAGGAAACTTCTAAAATCCAATCTCTCCTTGAATAACACTTCCCAGGCCGTAGTACAATCCGTGAAATGTGCATTTATAAATCCATAAAATAATCCGGAATGTGTTTATTACAAACGGGAGTAGAAGGTGTTCGGTGTTTCGGCAGCAGCGCTTCGTCTTGTGAATGAAGCCTTGAGAACGCATTGTAAAGTAGGGAGTCCTGGCTCCTCCTCTTACTGGCGTTCCGCTGACGTAGGTGCCCATATATGGTCCAAAAGCACTGTTTTTGTTTTCGGTATCTAAGCAATATGACGTGTAAGGGATTCCCTCGCCCACAGAAAGAGACGGCTCGATCGCAGTCAAGAATAGGTACGTTTACTATTACTTCCACAAGATATTTTTAATTGTTACATGGTTTTCACGGACAATATTTAGAAACGACACGGTTTGCAAATATTGTTTACGTCAACAAAATAAAATAAAAAAATGCGTTATGCTACCAGTAGCCTTATGTAATTGTTATGCCACTATCAGATAGTTAGCTTTAAGGCAGTGTAGCAGGTGTTTGAGGGGCATTAGACATTCTCTTGATTAATGCATACTTCATATGTTAGTTTATGTAATTTAGCGAAGGAAAAAAATGAGACTGAGTTGACTAGTCAACATTTACTCACCCACATGCTGTACTAAACCTGTATCGCTGTCAGATTTGGTGTTTATTGTACAGTATTATCTACAGGATAACTAATTGCATCTGGGTATCTACAATCAACATAAAATAGTGATGTCAGTTTATTGCAATTAATTAGGAAATTAAAGAAAAAAATCTATTAATCATGCCCTTTGACCCTGTATGTAAATTCCATAATACAGAATTTCCTTACTATAGATGATATATATTCCTTACTTTTACTATAGTTAAAGCTTGAAGCAGGTTACAGTATTGAACAGAATGCCATGTTCTTGAAAGCTTTTTAAAAAATGTGGCCACATTCCATGAAAAACAGCAAGTGTCATGTAACATTAGTGTACCAACTATGCAAATGTTATAAAACGAATGATCATATGCTGGTAATTATTATAAATATCAAGTAAAGAGACTGTAATTTAACTGTTGTATATTGTGTATAATGTATAATGTATAGAGTAGTCTTTCTGCTGTCCCCATCACCTTACTGTTTATGTTGTATCCTACAATAAAATACTTGACTAGTAAAACTCAGTACATTCAGGACAGTGGTTTTCAGTCCTGGTGGGAACCCTAACACTGCTCATTTTGTATGTCTTCCTTATTTAACACACTTGTTTCAGATCATCATCTTGTTGGGAACTGAACTGAGAATGTCACGTAAGTACATACCAGTGCTGTGGATCACCAGGATTCGAAATGACTAATTTAAGAGATGCAGTTTGTGCTGTAAGTGAACTGAAAAACCAAATATTAATTAAAATTATTCAATTGGGGGTCTAGCTGTTCCAAAGACAGAAACTGTGGTGAGAAACTATGTGCTATGAAGTACAAAAGATGACTCGCAGACTTGCAGTGTGAACTGATTGACACTGCAAGTCATTAAAGCTCTAGTAAAAGACTATGATGAATACAGAAACGGAAGTGTAAAAAAAATCTGAAATAATGGCATTTCCTAGATCATCTTAAGCAGGAGAGCATACAGGCTGAAGTTATGAGGAAGCCTAAGGTTTAAGTTTTATATTAATGTGTAAATTGCTTTGCTGAACAAATACTTCAGCCTATTTGTTTTAATTTATTTACAGATTTTTCATACTTATACATTTTAAATAGCATGTGCACCTATGCTTTAAAAAAACAAAAAACATATTAGCTGTTATATACACATATAGAAATAAAATGTATTCTTTTTAAATGTTTTGTTAAGTAAGTTAACCTACGAGATGACATATAGGCAGGTCATTTGGCATGCTGATATGGCCAGTAATCATGAACTAACTTGCAGGGAGAGTTTACTGAGATGATCATCATGTTTCATTGTTTCTTAGGTGACTGGAGTTTGTGTGGTACACTGTAAGAAACTGACTGTGAAATTCACAGTAATTAACTGGCAGCAAGTGACAAGTAACTTACTGTAGAAGAAATAACCATATTTTCACTGTTTTCATTTACAGTAGCAACCATGTAACTGTAAAGTAAAACTCACTAATTTGCAAGTGCAACCTTTTTTTTGCTTATTACACAGGACAGTGTAGCGGTTGGTGGGGAATGTGATCAGCAAAGGACCATAAGCCAGGAATCGAACACAGGCCACCAGAGACACAGTTTCACTATATGTCAGTGCGCTAACCACTAGACTATCGGTACCGACAGGTTCCCCTGCTGTTTAGTTATATTGGTTCAGCCCCAAAAAAAGAAAAAAAAGAATATGAAATAAATAATGCATGTTGCACGATTTAAATATAAATATTAATTTATCAACAGTCTCATTATAACAAGCTTCATTAATCATTCTTCACTTATTGCTAGATGTGTTGAAAACAATCAAATCTTGACCTTCTGGTAATTTTTAAATTTTTTTTATTAAAGAATACATTTGCTTCCTGTATTCTCTATTCAAACCTAAAATGTAATTGAATTACAGTGAGGTTAAATTAAATGCAGTCATTGGCTGGAAACCCAGCTGCCAGTGTAGGCTACTGTGTTTTCCTTCCCTATCCCAGTTTTCAGTGGTTTCAGTGTATGGCAGTATTTTTTTTTACAGCACATTGTTGGTTACTGTAATTTTCTACAGTACATAATTAGTTATTGTGTTTTCTACAATACATTGGAAGTTACTGTGATTTTCTGCAAGACATTGCTGGTTACTGTGACACTCACAGTACTTCTTGTATTACTGCAATTTTGACTGAAACTACGGTATTCTGCTGTGAACCAGTATACAGTAATTTCCTGTGCACAAACACAGTAAATTCCTGTAGATTTCACGTGAAAATTTTTACAGTGTACTGGCAGAACAATGAATAGGAAAATGTGTTTATTTGCATTTCAGTTCAAACTGCCCAACTTCGCTCCTCGCTTTTGGTTGTTCTCATGCATTTGGCTTTATGCAAAAATAAAGCTTTAAACCATTTTCCTGTTTTGGCACTACTTCAGAGCCATATTGTTTGCTTTGGTTTTTTGTTTTTTCTTGGATTAACCCTTGCCGTCCTGCTCCAAAAAAGTTCCATATTGCAGGGGAGCGCTGTATGTTTTGTTTACCCGACGCTCTCTGTTTTCGTCTCTCTGGTCTTTGTACAGCTTGAACCCCTGCAGCAATCACGAGAGTGTCTTGTTTCCTGGGGAGGCGGGACATGTTTGCTTGGTTCCCTGCCCAAAATATTTGTAACCAGGCAACAGCTAGGCCCATCCCACAATAGCTCTGTGTTGTTGACACCCCTCCTGGCACCCCCCCTTGCGTTGCATAACCTCTTTCTCTAACTTCCCAGCACCACAAATCAAAATTAGCAGTCTCATAAAACTCTGCACGTTCTCAAAGAAAACGGCACAATCAGTGTGCTTCTGTTTTATTGTCCTGGACCTTCACTGCATGAACTTCGTAGAGTTTACTCTTTGGGCTTGGGCTGCCATGTTTGCACAGACGCACGGAGTTGCAAAGAGCCGGAACATCTGCAGTTGAACTGAAAGTGACTGTCTGCTGCTGTAACGTCCATTAACATGGGGGTTTGTTTACACAGACTTTGGCTACATTTTAGTTGCCTAGAAAAACAATACTTGCCTTATAAAGCATAAAATGAGTGCAATGCTAATGAGTGAGGAAATAGTCTTATATACGTGGCTGTTGAGAATATGAACTTGAATGTTACCCTACTGAAAAAAAGTTTTATGTGGTCTGCAGGCTGGTTTTGAGCAGCGATTTTCAGACTTTCTTCTTTTAACCAATGAATTTACATGACTTTTCCAGATGTTAACTGGATGTTGTTTACAACAGTTGTTGAGGGTGTGAATTAAAATTAGATTTTTATTTTTATTCTGTGTTTTGTCTTATTTATTTATTTAATGAGGGACAATACACATTATTAATATGTAACAAATGTGTCAGATTCGGCCAAATGGACTAATTTTCATCCATTGAACATAAAAGAAGATATTTTGAAGAATGTTGGTAATCAAACAGTTGTTGGTCCCCGTTGACTTCTATAGTATTTCTTTCCCTACTATGGAAGTCAACAGGGACCAACAAGGGTTTGGTTCTTTAACTCTTTCCCCGCCAGCATTCTTTTTAAAAAGCTGCCAGCCAGCCACCACTAGCGATTTTGATGATTTTCACTAAAATTTGATGGCCTCCAGTATATTTTGCTGTATGAATATTTGAATATGCAATACACCAAAATAAAGTCTCTACTTTTAAACAAACAAAAAAAAATCAGTTTTATTCTAGCTTAAAGCATTCTTTTTTTATCAACACTTGAATAGAGGTAGGTTTCATAAAACTGCATAATTTTGAGCAAAAAGGTGAGAAAATCTAATTTTTATAAAAAACTACATCTGGATAATATTCAGTACGATTATCAAAGCATAAATCCAGTAAATCGCTTCCATCAACACCTCCAAAGCTTGCACAGACATATACCACTTCCAGAATCAACATTTTACTCCGTAACATTATGCAGTTTTCATTTATATGCTGTCTGTTTCTGATAATTGCATTATTTTTCATATGCATCTGTTTACATAAGAGATTGCTCGTTTCTCTGTCCTGTTCACGTGTGTTTTTTGTTCGGGAGGTTTTGTACTCGTTCAGAAGATGTGTAATAGCACCCGCGAGTGTATAACAGTGAAAAGCCATAAAAACTCGTCTTTGGCGGGGAAGCGTTTTCTTCTAAAAGACGAGATAACTCGTCAATGGCGGGGAAAGAGTTCGTAAACCTCAAGCGCGTCAAACATAGCCTACTTTCAGCAGGCCACATGCCAGACAGAGAGGCACAGCGCTGGATCAGAGCGAGAGATTTGCACTCTTTCTCTACCTCTTCTCTGCATATCCATCAGTCTCCAGCAAGTATTTCTCTCAACCCCCACATTCTCTGTCCTGCTCTTCGCATCCATCTCCCCCACTCCTCCAATGCTTATGCAACAGTTGCCCTATTTTTATGGGGGAGGTTGTGAGGGAAGAGAGATTGAAAGAGCAGGTGGGAGGGAATGATGGAGATAGGAAGGGGGGTCCAGGAGTGCTGTCTGTGCACACTGCACACATCAGGTGGAAGACAAACTGTCCCTTTCTGAACCCCCCACTCTTCTTCTCCATCATCACCTCCGCGAGATTGGCGTTTATTGCGATTGAGGTAAGAGTGTAGGGTTGCTGTGGGACTCCAAATAAAATGGTTACAAAAAGTGTTTCTGGATATCATTTAGGATTATGCTTTAACATAATTGAAAGGGAAAACCCTGTATGAGTTTTTTTCTTCTGATGAACCCAAAAGAAGATATTTTAAAGAATGTTGGAAAAAAAATAATATGGAAGTCAATGGATACCATCAGCTGTTTGCTTACCAACATTCTTCAAAATTTCTTCTTTTGTGTTCAACAGAAGAGAGAAACTCTTGCAGGTTTGGACCAGCTTGAGGGTGAATCGTTTTTATTTTTGTGTGAACTATTCCGTCCAAACCAAGGATGATAACTATAATGATAAACGTGTCGTTTTAAAAATCGTTCTACATTTAAAAAAAAGAATAACAGCTAGAATCCACACTACAACGATAATGATAACAACTAAGAAATCACTTGGAATCACTTTTCTGAGTGTTTTTTTTTCAGTTGATGAACGATAAAAACATCGACAGCTAATCAGAATCTATCCTGCTTTAAGAAGTTTGAGTATTTAAACGGCAGATGGCAATACTACAGTACATGTTATAAACAGCTTGTTATTGTGGTGTGGAGGCTAATAGTTATCATTACATTTATCTTTTTTTATGTGAACATGCCTTTAAGGTGCATTTACACTTACAATGATTTATACATCTCTACGTTATTGACAATTGACAAATTATTGCAAAGTTTTGCACATTTAAATGTATAGTTCAGGGCTGTCCAAACTCGGCCCTGGAGTAAACATTTGTTCAGATAAAAATAACTGCATAAGGTAACCTAAATTGCACACTGGTTTTACTTTCTTTAGTATTAAGACAAAAGCCTGGGAGGCATTTACTAATGAATAGCTCATGGCATTTTGGTTAATAGAAGGTTGATGTAGAAGATTCAATCCTCTGAGATTTGAAGCTTCTTTGAGCACCTGGTTCATACACAGACTTTTCCATGTGAAATATTGGCTACTATAGTCTGGGATAAATGACAACAGCAATCCAGTAACACGAACAGCCAGAATTTCTAGATCCTGGGCGTATGCATATAGTCTAAATAATTGAGCGATTTAGGCAACACCGCACTTTTGTCATTATACTGAACTCAGTCTATAATTATATAGCATTAACGCACCTTTAACAGAGCAATTATGAGCCATTACAATAGTTGTTATTCAATAAATACAGAAGAAGTGAGTTAGCGATTAGAAGAGGGCTGTGAGGAGAAACCTTCCTTCTGATTACCAGCCTAGTACTTTGATATCATATAACCATTTTACCCTTTTCCTCCTGCCCAACATGCCACCTCACTGCAGTGGGCACACAAATACCTACACCATCCATGCATTTAAAAAAAAAAACATGCATACAAAACTCTCAAGTGCAGAATAATTTCACCCCAGTTTCATTAATGCGTCAGCCCTTAATGAGTTGTCGTAAAAGTGAACACATTTAACTAAGTAGTCAGTGTGGGGGCAAACAGTCAAATGCAGTTTGAGTGACGCATTAGTCAGTGTGTGATGCACTCACACCCAAAGAGTTGACATTTTACCCATATTGTTGTTGTTCGTAGGCACTGACTCCCAAACGCTCTCTTTATTTATAGTACAACGACTTTGCGCGTAAACGACCGTCCGACTGATACACATTCTCAGGGTGATGAAGCTAAAATATGACACAGTTGCCCTGTAAATCCACGAAATACTAAATGTCTTTGAATACATCCTGTGACATCAATTTCAGTAGTATTGTGTTCTCCAGCCAGGTCTAAAAATGCATCTTGGCAGTCTACTTAAAAAAGGCACCTTCCTTAAGGAGCTTCCACTCTGGAAAACGCTCCCACAACTCTGGAGCTATTCCTGTAGCCAGCCCCATAGAACTGTAGCAAATTGTCGGCAAGAAATAGAGGCAAAACATGTCACTGCGGCGCACCAATGGGATCAATTGGGGGAATGAAGCGAGGGGTGACGGAGAGAAGAATGATAGCATGAACACAGATGGAGGGAGGTGGAGAAAAGGTTGGAGGAATTTATTCATTCAACCCTGCGATTCTGAATCAGTCTATGTCACACAAACACATGTTCGGCAAGCTGCTGTGCCTGTTTCCTCCTTAGTAATTAGATTCAATCAAAGTAAATGTTCTATCTGCCAGAAACCCCATTCTAATTCTTTGGTTATTTTAGTCTGCGTTTCTCAGAAAGGAAACTCCACACAGTTTTGATATTTCTGGCCATCTGTCATCTTGGCTTGTATGCATTCAGGTGGGCAAACTTTTTAATAGATACTCAGCTCTTTCCAACCAAATCAGCGGAGCGCAATGGCAGCATTAAAAAGGTTCAAAACATCAGAGACAGATTTTACATCTCACAGCTCTTTTTTATGCTTATTCATTATTCTACATAATAACATTGTTATTATTATATTATTAATAATAATTAATCACAACAAATGAATTTACAACTAAATAATAACAACAAGCAAATGAATATTTCTCACCTATTTTTAAGCCAAGTTCAATATTTGTAAGGAAGCTACTGTGTCTGTGTGAATAACCTTGGTCTGCTGTGTTTTTGGCAGACACTTTCATTCTATCCACAGGAAAACACTAACCTTCTGTTTTTTGGGATACTTAATACTTCTATTTTAAGCCAAATCACTGATAAAACATTATGACTGCTTTGGAATGGTATGTATTTGGTGGCAAGGCATGCATTTTGTGGTTTTAAAGTTTGTTATTCGGTATTATTATTCTTATTTTAAGGATTTCTAGTGTCCTAGATGTAATTGTAAAGTAGAATTTTTATATTGGTGGACTAAATATATATATATATATTTATTTAAATGCAAGCATGTGCGTTATTAGATGCCATATGACTATGAACCCTTTACGCAAACTGTGATGATGCATTTCCACAGTTATTAGCATCGTAAATCTAGCAATATTTTTATATTTTCATTTTATATAACCCTATACTCTGTGCTTTATTACCTTGGCAATAAATTACAGAAAACTGGTTAATGCTGCTGCCTGGGTGTTTTTAATACAACGGCTGAGGGAGTGACAGCAAATTTTACATCTTTCTCTCTTGTGACCAACATAACTGATCTCTTAATATTTTTTTTCTTATTTGGCAAAGTCGTAGAAATGCTACCATTCTTTTGCTATTGGAGCAAATAGGAAAGCAAAAATTTGATTTGTTGTAGTTTTCATTAGCAACTATAGATGTTTATTCAAAAATGATGACTTCTGCTTCTGAGAACTAAGGAAATGTAAATAAATAAAGGTGCTTCACGATGCCATAGAAGAACCTTTTTGTCTAAATGGTTCCATAAAGAACCTTTAAATGAGAACTAAGGAAATGTAAATAAATAAAGGTGCTTCACAATGCCATAGAAGAACCTTTTGGTTCCATAAAGAACCTTTAACATCTGAAGAACCTTTCTGTTTCACAAAAGGTTCTTTGTGGCGAAAGAAGGTTCTTCAGATTACAAAAAGGTAAGAAAGAGATGGTTCTTTAAAGAACCTTTGACTGAATGGTTCTTTGTGGAACCAAAAATGGTTCTTCTATGGCATCGCTTGAAGAACCTTTTGAAGCACCTTTATTTTTAAGAGTGCATCTGGGCCCAAAAAGCATCTTTCTTCATTGACGGCCATTTAAAATTAGTGTGTGAATAGTGTGTATTAGGGATGGCAAGATTAATTTATCACATCGGTGAATCGGCATAAAGGTTAACACTGCGATGCATCGGATACAAGTTGGAATTTGCATCGCGATGCATAGTTTCTAACACATCTGCATTGGTAAAAACCGATTTATTTATATATTTAATCATTAGAATATGTGCTATACTTTTATTATTTAGAAAGTGGCCAATAATTTGTGACCAATATTTTATATGTAGATTGATTTCTCCTCTCTAAACTGTTTCTCAAGCGTGTTCTCTCATCACCACTGCTGCTACGTGAATAAGACGTATAACAACACTAAAGAAACCAAGGCATTAGAAGCCAGAAGGCACTTGATTTGCTCTCTGTCTGAACCAAAGAAATAAAAGCATACCATATTGAATTGCATAGCATCATATTTTTTTCCATTGCTTCGTATTGCATTGAATCACATTGTGTTGAATCAAATCGATTTCAGTTCACAATGCATCGTAATAGGGGTGAATCATATCGCATCGCATCAGTAGCTGCTTTATATGTATCTTTAATGTATCGTACCGTTGGCTATGCATCGAGATGCGTATCGCACATCCCTAGTGTGTATATCCACATTATTTCATTATAGGTAATGTATTTATGGCTCTTATAACATATTTTTCTCTGCTGATTTTAATGCCAACTTCCAAGGACTGCGAGCATTCTTGTGTCGCCATCAGCAAATCAAGTCAAGAGTGATTAGTCACATGGCAATTGCGGCTCAAGTGATTGGTCCAAAGAACAAGTAGCCGTACTGGGTGCCCGTGAGCAAAGATGGCAGACTTCAAATCGCATACTTCTGGCGAGATGAATGGGAATTGCTTTCTCCTGGTATTTTTGGAAAATGATTCTGGCTCACTTCACAGACAAGAGAGCAAGACAGGCAGACAGGGATAACCCGAGTCAAGAGCAGCTTATAGGGAAGCGAATACACGAAGGGATTACAGCATAAAAAGTACAAGATGTAACCGGGAAAATTATGGAAGAGGAAGTGATTGAGAGAGCAATGACGGACGTGCGAGCCTGCTTTTTCTAGCCCTTTCCAGAGGCGCTTGGACTGTTGCTGGGGGCAACCTCTGTTCAGTCACCTTATGGCAGGGAGGAAACATTGTGTGAGCAAAGGTTTCTATTAATAGGAGCAACAGGAGAGAGAACAAGAGTGTGTGTGTGAGCAAGCATACGCGAGGTATATGAGGAGGAGGAAGCAGATTGTGAGAATGAGACAGTTACTAGAGAGAGCTGGAGGGAGGGATGCAGGGAGAGCGTAGCGGAGGAGGGAGCGATGGCGTGATGACGCTGTGCGTGGCGTCAGAGTGATAAGAATAGAGCCGGTGCGTGCAGGGCTGCTGAGACATCGCTTTTAATACCCACAGCTACTATCTCGCTCCCGAACAATGTGTGTGTGAGAGAGTGTGTGTGTGTGGAGGTGGAGGTATACGCACAGAAATTTTTTTATATAGAAATGCCCCATGATGAAAGATTATGACTTGTGCTTTTATATTTGGAAGCAAAAAACGTTTTCAACTTTTAAAGACATTAAGAGGAGATGCTTACATGTTCCTGAGAGGGGAAAAAATTAGAGGAGGAAGTACGACTCATGCTGTATGAATGAAAAAATATGCAATTAGCCTCCTTGTTACAAGCATGACTATAATAACGAGCCCCTGCTTTAAATGCATTAACAGTCCTGCTTGACTTCTAAAAGCATATGAAAGCAGATATGAATGTTCAAAATACATAAAAACGGCAATGACTGTATAAAGCCTCACTAATATTTAGAGCAATCAGTGACTTAAAATTTCAATCCAGTAAATTGCATGATATTTTGATTAATCACATATCAATATTTGCTGGTCACACTAAATTAACATTAATTGACAGCTTTGCTAACGAAATGGATAAATGTGTTAGAATTCTTTTGAAATATAGATTGGTCACCTGTTCATCACTTACCTTCATTACAAATGCATATGACTTTCTTTTTTCTTTGTAACATAAAAGAAGATATTTAGAAGAATGCCCAAGCTTCTCTAACAATGGAAGCGAATGGCGATCACAATTGTTCCTGGTCTCCATTCACTTTCTTTGCGTATGGTAAAAGAGCAGCTTGGACATCCTGCTAAATATCTTCTTTTGTGCTCCACAGAAGAAATAAAGGCATATGGGTTTGGAATGACATGAGAGTGAGTAAATGATGACAGAGTGTTCATTTACAAGTAAAATATTTATATTAAAATATTCAAATGTTTTGATTATTCTGAATGCAAACACACACACAAACACATTGTGTTAGGTGTGTTAGGGTGGGGCGAGGGGGATGAAATGCAAAAGTCTGTTTTGTGTCCAGGCAGTAATGACCTACATGGTCATAGACCCCAACTGATGGAGCGATGAGTGGGTGGAAGCAACTGCAGGGCAAAGGTCCGCAGATCACAAATGAGATAGAAGAGGAGGAGATGTAGGATACGTAGGCCCAGGTGGATGACGTCAGAGCAGTCTTGGCCTAGCAGGTCTGTCCCGCTGAGGTGTCGGGTCTGGACAGGCTCACACAGCCAACAGCTTGAGCAGCCACTGCACAAAGACCAGAGAAATTATTTAGGAAACGTGCCGTGCACATTATTAATAAATATATGCTTATATTATACATACATTGTATAGATACATGTAGACCGTAAAGGGACAGTTCTCCCAAAAATCTACATTTTGCCATTTATTTACACTTATGTTGATCCAAATGTGCATGACTTTATGTCTTACTTCAGTGAAACATAAAATATATTTTGAAAAATGTTGCTAATCAAACCATTTTGGTGACCACTAACTTCCATGTACAAAACATTTTTCCAAATATTGTCTTTTGTGTTCCAAAAATAAAAGAAAGTTATACAGCTTTGAAATGACATGAGCGTGAGTAAATGACAGAATTTTCATTTTTGGTCAAAATATCTCTTTAAATGTCACTATTCAAACCATTTCTAGGTATCGAGGAAATTGAAATAGGTATTTTTGTGGCTTTAAAATTTGTATTTATTTATTTAGCTAATTATTTTAATTTTATTTTAATTTGATTAATATACACTACCAGTCAAAGGTTTTTGAACAGTACGATTTTTTATGTTTTTTTTAAAGAAGTCTCTTCTGCTCACCAAGCCTGCATTTGTTTGATCCAAAGTACAGCAACAGTAAAATTTTGAAATATTTTTACTATTTAAAATAACTATTTGTTTTCTATTTGAATGTATTTTAAAATGTAATTTAATCCTTTGATTTCAAAGCCTAATTTTTAGCATCATTACTCCAGTCACATGATCCTTCAGAAATCATTGTAATATACTGAAAACATGTATTATTATTATTTTGAAAAAAGCTGGATATAATTTTTTTCAGGTTTCTTTGATGAATAGAAAGTTCAGAAGAGCAGCATTTATCTGAAATAGAAATCTTTTGTAACATTATAAATGTCTTTATCGTCACTTTTGATTAATTTAAAGCATACTTGCTAATTAAATCCCCCCCCCCAGAAAAAAAGATACTAACTCCAAGATTTTGAATGGTATAGTGCAGTGGTTCCCAACCCTGGTCCCGGAGGCACCTCAACACTGCACATTTTGCATGTCTCCTTTCTCTGACACACCAACTTCAGGTCTTGAAGTCTCTACTAATGAGCTGATGACCTGAATCAGGTGTGTTTGATTAAGGAAACATGCAAAACGTGCAGTGTTGGGACTGACAGGCAGGCGCACGTAGGGAAACATTCTCAATCACATCCAATACCAGACGAGGGAAAACAGGAAAGACTACACTTTAAATACTGAGGCAAATGAAGATAATTAACGACACACACCTGAACTAAATTACACAATCAAACATGAGGGAAAACTAGGTCACACAGAGCACATGGGGGAAGAAAACACAAAAGTCCAATGGGGTGTGACAATATTCAAATGGAAAGCAGTTATTTTAAAGAGTAAAAGTATTTTCCAATATTACTGCTTTTGCTATATTTTGGGTCAAATAAATGCAGGCTTGGTGAGTAGAAGAGAATTCTTTAAAAAACAAAAAAATCTTACTGTTCAAAAATTTTTGACTGGTAGTGTACATTTAAAATGACACTTTTTGTGAAGGACACTTATATAAAATGTCTCTTGACTAAAGCTGGACACGCAGTGATATTTTTAATAAGCTTTAATCATTTTAACATTAGTCAGAGGGTGTTCAGAGATGGTTGTGGAAGAGATGGAAAGAAATGAGCAGATTTTGACAAACAAGATCTTACAGCGTTGATGCCCTTGTCCTTCACCTCTGGGTTGGTCTCCGACTCAAAAAGATCTGAGGAGAAACAATCGGCAAGCTGAATCCTTCCAATTAACATGTTTACAGACTCTCACATCTATGCTAATAATGTTTGAATGAATTGATTCAAAGAGATGTGATTCTTTTATTATTTTGCTTCTGTGTGATATAAAGAGTGACATTCCAGTGCTTCCAATATTTTAAACTATTCCTTTAAAATATTAAATTCTGTGTGTTATTTTCCTCACAATGTCCTAATTCATCATAACATGGGTTCAACAAGATGCTCAGAGATTCTAGACCTGGACCTCCCACTTGATGGGAGGATGGATCCATGGATTCACACTGTCTGACCCCTCTGACCCCTTCATCTGCATGTCACAGAAGGAATGGACTCTTTAGACCAAGCAATGTTTTTCCAGTCTTCTACTGACAAGTTTTGGGGAGTTTGTGCCCACTGTAGCCTCAGTGTCCTATTTTTGGCTGACAGGAGTCGAACCCATGGCCTGCTGCAGCTGTAGCACATCCACTGCCACATCTGACATGCTGCCTTCCAATTAACATGTTTACAGACTCTCACATCTATGCTAATAATGTTTGAATGAATTGATTCAAAGAGATGTGATTCTTTTATTATTTTGCTTCTGTGTGATATAAAGAGTGACATTCCAGTGCTTAAGGGAATAGTTCACCCAAAAATGAAAATTTGCTGAAAATGTACTCAGGTCATTCAAAGATGTTTCCTAATCGGAACAAATTTGGAGAAATTTAGCATTACATCACTTGTTCACCAGTGGATCCTTGGCAGTGAATTGGTGCCGTCAGAATGAGAGTCCAAACAGCTGATAAAAACATCACAATAATCCACACGACTCTAATAAATCAGTTAACGTCAAGTGAATAGCAGTGTGTTTGTGAGAAACAAATTCATCATTAAAGTGACGGCACCCATTCACTGCAGATGATCCAATGGTGAGTAAGTGATGCAATGGTAAAATGCAATGGTACATTTTTCAGCAAATTTTCATTTTTTGGGTAAACTATTCCTTTAAAATATTAAATTCTGTGTGTTATTTTCCTCACAATGTCCTAATTCATCATAACATGGGTTCAACAAGATGCTCAGAGATTCTAGACCTGGACCTCCCACTTGATGGGAGGATGGATCCATGGATTCACACTGTCTGACCCCTCTGACCCCTTCATCTGCATGTCACAGAAGGAATGGACTCTTTAGACCAAGCAATGTTTTTCCAGTCTTCTACTGACAAGTTTTGGGGAGTTTGTGCCCACTGTAGCCTCAGTGTCCTATTTTTGGCTGACAGGAGTCGAACCCATGGCCTGCTGCAGCTGTAGCACATCCACTGCCACATCTGACATGCTGTGTGTTTAGAGGAGCTCTTCTGCACAGCGCTGCTGTAACGCCTGGTTATTTCAGTTACTGCCACCTTCCTCTCCATTTGAACCTGTCTGGTTTCCCCTCTGACCTCTCTGAATAACAAGGCATTTTTGTCCACAGCACTGCCACTCACTGGATGTTTTTGTGCTTTTTACACCATTCTCTACAGACTGATGTGCACTATCAGTCAGAGATCAGCAGATTCTGAGAAATTAAAACCATTCTGTCTCGCACTAACAATCATTTTATGGTCAAAGTCACTTAGATCGTGTTTCTTCCTCATTCCGATTGTTGGTTTGAATGACAACTAAATGTTATTTAAATGTGAATTGCTTTTATGCATTAAATTGCTGCTGCATGATTGGCTGTTCGGATGTAGGGATAGTTCACCAAAAAATTAAAATTCTGTCATTAATTACTCCTCCTCATGTCGTTCCAAACCCATGAGACCTTCGCTCATCTTCGGAACACAAATTAAGATATTTTTGATGAAATGGAGAGAGCTTTCTGACCCTGCATAGACAGCAACGGGACTACCACGTTCAAGGCCCACAGAATTTTCAGAATTTACATTTTTGGATGAACTATTCCTTTAAGCAGGTGTCCCTAATAAAGTGATCACTGAGTATATATATATATATATATATATATATGACCCTGGAGCACAAAACCAGTCATAAGTCACAGTGTTACACGGGTATATTTGTAGCAATAGCCAAAAATTCATAGGTCAAAATTATTAATTTTTCTTTTAAGCCAAAAATCATTAGGATATTAAGTAAAGATCATGTTTCATGAAGATATTTAGTAAATTTCCTACCGTATTTTTGATTAGTAATATGCATTTCTAAGAACATTTGGACAACTTTAAAGGCGATTTTCTCAATATTTAGATTTTTTTGCACCCTCAGATTCCAGATTTTCAAATAGTTGTATCTCAGCCAAATAGTGTCCTATCATAACAAACCATACATCAATGGAAAGCTTATTCAGCTTTCAGATGATGTATAAATCTCAATTTCATAAAATTGACCCTTATGACTGGTTTTGTGGTCCAGGGTCTCACACACACTAATATATACAGTATATATATACATATATATATATATATATATATAT